>NW_028292824.1:0-86542 GCF_964252035.2 Podarcis erhardii | reverse complement strand
CACTACTGCTGCTACTCCTGCGAAGAAACTGAAAAGTTCTGGGGCAGCACTGGATGACGAAAAAAAAGGCTTGGAAACGGGGCACTCAGTTTTTCCAGCAGCAGCAGCTGAAGCAGAAGCAGAAGCAGCCTTGTTCGTCGACCTGCATGACTGCATGGGACTGACGACAGTGACAGTTGTTTCTGTTGCTGGTAGAAGGTGCCAGCTGAACAAAGGCGCCGGCATTAGAGGGACAAAAGCAGCAGAAGCAGCAGTAAAACAGCAGCGGCACTGCCTCTTTTGCTGCATGCTTCTTTTTCTCCACTACGTCATTCCGACAGCACCAGCACTTCGAAAAGGTGGCAGACGCACCGTGGGATTGCTTGGTCTATAAACGCATCTCACCTCATTTGGGTGCTACGCAGTTGATGCCTACCTTGCTGAAGACGTACAGTGCTGCTGTGCGTGAGCTGACTAACGCAATACAGCTGCTGCTGCAATAAAGCTGCTGCTGCAATAAAGCTGCAGCGACGGAGTCCATCCATTTCTGCGAAACAGAGACGAAGCAACGGCACAAACTTCCAGCAGCAGCTGCGGCACCAACCAGTTGCACTCATATCAAACCTTTCACAAGGTGTACGCGCACAATTGGACACACCGCGAACGCACGGCTAGAAAGCGACAGAAGCAGCTGCATTTGTTGTGAAGCACACTTTCTTTAGGAGTTGAGGAGAAAATACACATTTGACTACGATTGTAAGTCTTTGCAAAGTCGTTTGAATGGGAAGCAAATAATGATTCGAGTGGCGCACAGTCCACGAAACTTTTCTACACGAAACAAAGCGCTGAAGCAGCACCGGCAGCGCCACAGTATTGATAGAATAATCCGCTGCCGTGCATTCTTTTTTTTGCCTGAAAAAACAACAAATTCGCGTGTTCGAGTTCACATATATACTGGGGCCAGCACTTCCGAGTGGACGGCGAACGCCGAGTTGATGCCAGGTTCGAGTGAGTGGAAAGAACGTAAACAAAAGTAGAATCTAGTTTCTCCATCCGCCTGGGAAGGTATAAACACGAAGACTGCGCTTTTCAATCTTCAAAAGAACTTTCTAAAAGCAGCTAATCGTGTTCAGCGTGTTGGTCTGCACACGCATGCGCGGTGCGTGCGTGCAAGTGGACTTGCCTACCGCATGCACAGAGACACGGCTCTGTACGTAGGAATAGCGCTGAATTCACGTAGTTATTTCTTCCTTCAATCTTTTATTGATTGAGCAGCTCTTGAGATCTTGACTTTTTGGGGGATTTCTCGCTTTTTTTTTTGGATCCGCTTGTTTTTTATGGGTAGACACCATCGCTATTTGAGTGACGGCTGCTGCAGCGGCAGCGGCAGCGGCTGCTGCAGCGAGAGCAGCGGCCGCCAAGGCAGCTGAACTAGATGAACGAGTACGTGTGTGTGAATTTCTGTAATATTGCGATACGAAAACGAAAAATAAAAACTCTCTAAACTTTATTTTCTATGATTCTTCTACTCTAGGATATATGTCTCTCTTCCATTCTCTACTCTGTGGTCCCCTCGCCTCTGGTCGTATTACAGCTTCGTTTTTATCGACTTTCTTCCATGGCACGCTTCCAGTTGTTTGATCTGGTAACTACAACGTGGACTTTTTGATCTCCTACTTATTCGTCCAATTGATTTTCTTTTTCCAATTATGTAGTAGTTCAGTATCTTTGTAGACAGCTTTTCGCTCTCTGTTACGTTCGCGGACCCCCGTACTTTGCATCTGGTGCATTTTTCTTCGACGCATTCGCGACTTTCTTTCGTGCGAGGGAACGTATATAATGTATATATGTATATACGTATTACATTGCATATGAATGGCTATGCATAAATATGCGCGAGAGAGTATGTATGGGTACTCCAATTTTTTCGTACAATACATTTCATCCTTTTCTTCTACACGAAGATGCAATATACCTTTGAAGTAACAAGTGTGCAAGAATTGTATCATGCACCTGTAGTGCTCGCATCAAGCAGGTGTTGCTACTGCTCTTGCTACAAAACTCCTTTCTTTCTGTCTTTTTTTCCATGCTATTTCCTTTTTGTTTCATGAACTTTGATGCTGTAACAGCAGCGCCCTTCCCTCGCAACGTTCTGCTGTCCCTGCTGTTGTTCTTGTTTTCTTCGTTCATTCTTTCATTCGTTTCAACGCTGTCTCTGCTTAAAGTGCATCACTACCACGCGATTTATAGTCCGCTTCTTGCGTGTAGATTTTTCTCTGTACCGAACACAGTCCATCTGTCCGAAATTTTTTGCATATGAACTTGAAGACTATCACAACGCGAACACTTTACTATGTGAAACCGTCTATCTTTGTTGACAACGGAGACTCGATCAATGTGCTGGCTTATGTAGCGTGTCTGCTGCGTTCCCTTTTTTACTGCGCTGCTGCAAAGCTACCAGAACAGTCGCAGAAATTTAGTAAACAAATGTTGAGGGTTTGTAGAGGCTCTCCAGTATAGGGGAACTCTCCCTAAATGTGTGCACATATTTTCTGGCAGTCATTTTGTGTGTGTGTCTATGTCAATTCGTGAGCTGCTACTCCACACCTGCTAGCTGGCTGCATCTGCTGGTTATTTCTGCCTCGTCTTTTTTTGTGCGGCAGAATCTGCGGGTCTTTGCATGCAGCCGTTGCGATCGATTCAGTAAGTCTTTTTGCTGCATCGCTGAAAAAGCAAGAAAACTTTCGAGTGCCAAATGATTCTTCAAAGACACAGCAGAAACAGCTATTAAACTCTAAAAAAGGTGGAGCGACAGCAACAGAATTTGTTTCTCAGTCTTAACCGAGCTCAACAATGACAGCAGCAACAGCAGCAACAGTAGTCGCAGTACCCATACAAAGTTGAATCCTCTTTTCTAGCTTACCAAAACAGTTGTCACACACACACACACACACACACACACACACACACATACACATAAACACACAGAGTGAGGCATCCGTTGTGCTGGTTTCTGCCCTCTTTGACGTCAAGGTTACGTTGCATGCAATTCAGTCACAGCTGAAAAACCAAGCGATATTTTCTTCCCTTTTTCTGAGTCGTACACGTGACTAAACTTGGTACTCACACACCACCACTACTACTACTACAACTATCACTACTACTACTATACTACTTTCACAGCACATTGGGTGGTTGCACAGGGAGAGGGCCTGCCTGGAAAAGTGCGGTTTTGTTGCGTGAGATCCATTTTCACCTCTTTTTTTCCAGCGTAACCCACAACAACGCACTCGTGATTTTTTGCTGTTTCTCTCAAAAATTGCTAGAACTGCTGCTGCAGCAGAACCTTCGAAGCAACAGATCTCACAGCCCCTTCATCACAAACACCGCAACTTCACCAGCACACATTCTGCTGTCAGCTACGCCCCCTGGAAGAAAACGTAGGAAAAGATGTCCATTTCGGCTCCCATGAGCCCAACTGTGCTGCCTCAATTCCAGTGTAGCGACACCCTACGTACTCAGCTCAACTGCCGCCTCTTCTTTTTGTGCTGCTTTCTCTCTGCTCTTTCTACGCGTTCACTACCAAAATACACCGCTGCCCACACACACACACATATATATATGTATAAATTCATCTTTTTTGTCTATATTTATGTCGATTTCAAATGTACTCGAATCTGTGTGTGGTGTGAACTTTGATCCAGCGAAGTGAGTATTTTTTTTCTTTGCATGCGCCTCTCGTGGTCTGCTGCGTTGGCGCCTGCTGCAATGGTGCCGCCACGAGCGCAGTGTTGGTGTGGCTGCAAGCGCTGCCTTTTGTGCATGCACTGACGCGAAAAAAAGTGCGCCGAATTGGCTTGCACTCGAAGACAGCTCCAGCAAAAGCAGCGACGAATAGAAAAAGCCCCAAACAACTGTCCTGTGCTGCTTCAAGCAGTAGACTTTTCTTCGCCAGTTTTTCGAACTCGAGCCAGTCCACCACGAGTAGACAAAGTCGGCGCACTCGAAGCAGCGAAAAAAGTAGACACAGCACTCGCCCACAGAAACTGAACAGTGAGGGCAAAAGCACCAGCAGCAGTAGAAGCCACAGCAGTGAAGTGCATGCAGAAGTTCAGTCTGTCTGTGGCTCCGACAGTGCAGAGCAGTCGTCTTCACAGCGAGAGCAGCAGCAACAGCGAGACGATGCGTGGCTGTCGCTTGTGCAGCAGTTGCATGCAGCAGTGGAAAGTGCCGCAGTTGAGGCCCAGCAGCAGCAGCAGTGGGCTGTGTGGCAAAGCTTGCCGCAGAGCTCCAGCAGGTCTTTCAGCATTTTCCCGAAAGCCACACAAGCGCAACTGTTGTCGCAAGAATCAGGCGCTTTTTCTGCGACTCAGAAACAGCAGAAAGTCGCAGAGTTCTTTCGGGAACTGAGTCGCCAGTGCACCGCCAATGCGCTGTCTAGACAGCAGCAACTTCAGCTCTTGCAACTCCTCGCAAAGGTAGACCGGTGGTGGCCTCTCGACCACCCACACAGAGTGACGACACATACACATAGATATAGTATATGTATGTGTTTGTGACGTAAAAAACCAAGTTGTGCTGCTGCAAAAAGTGCTCTTTTTCTGTCTCGTTGCGCGCGCGGCGGGTATTCTTCACATACGGAAAGTGTGTGTGTGTAGATTCTCGTGTGTCCGTTCATTCGTTGACGCTGAATTTCCATGTGCTCTTTTCTCGACTCTTCCTCTGCTGTGAAGCTGCGTGGCTTCCACTGCTCGCCTCAGCTGTTCTTTCAGCCAGTCTTTGCTTCCACCCCGCACATACATTTCCGTGATTTTTCCATTCAATAACTGCGCAGTCTTTTTTTCTTGGTTAATAAAATCAATCGTCCTTCTGTCTTTTCAGCTGGATGTTGAAGTTTGCACGTTTCTTGTCAGTTATTGCTTGTGTCTCTTCACAATGTAGCTTCTGCTCTCTGAGGCTGAACACACAAAACACACACACACACACGGACTATGTTTTTCGAGAAAAAGGGTGAAGACATCTTCAACTAACACACAACGGGCAGGGGCGGGTGAGGGGCTCCTTTTTCCTGCATGCACGTGCGTGCTAAAAGAACTGTTTGTGACTGTCCCCTATGTGTAAGTGTGTGTGTGTGTGCAATAACTTCCGATTATTTCATTGTCGAACCAAGAAACTGGTGGTGCGAGTTTTTTCACTCTCGCACTCTTTACTCTGTCCACACTCGACAACAATAGTTGCCTGTCTACCCTCTTATAATAGTAGTAGTAGTAGTAGTAATAGTGAGACGCTGTGTGTAAGTGGTGCCTGTGTTGGTTTTGTGTTAGTGGCGCAGTCTGCTGCAGCCTTCAGCAACTGTGCGGGAGCTTCTATCTCATCTGCTGCTCAAACTACTGATAAAACTACCAGTGAAAGTTCAAGCACTTTCACCACAACAAGCAGCAAATCTTGCTGCTGCACCTGCATCAGAAGTCTTGTTGGTCTGGCTTGCTGCTCTCATTTGCAAAGTAAGGCTGTACATACAGCGGAGATCTCCTCGGCGGTTGAGCAAAAAGGGGGAAAAAACTGCGGCTCTGTTGTGTTAAATTCTGCTGCTAAGCACTGCTACTGCAGTTGCACTACTACTACGAATAGGAGTAAAGCTGCGTCTTTCTACAAAGCACCCATGGGGAAAAATGTGTTGTAAAACGGATCCTGCAATTTGGAGAGTGACTGCTGCGCCTTATCCTGCAAGCATGTGAAACAGCTGTTGCGGTGGTGCTGTTATTCTCTGAATCGTGTATATATACGGAGTTTAACAATACGGACGCTGCATAGTTGCTACTGCTGCACGCTCGAAGTTTCTCTTTTTCTTCACACTTTCTTGTGCTGGCAGCGCGTCGCTGTGTGGCAGGCGTTCTGTGCTTGCTTGTTTTTTTCTTTCATGCTGCACACCCCTCGATGCCTTTATTTTGTCTAAAGCAGCGAAGATTGAGTAGGCGAATTCACCACACCAGCAAACGTTCCAGTTCGTGCAACTCGAATCTACAAAAAAAACGAGGCGAAATGCTAGAGTAGAGCCTCACCTAACATAGAGAGATGTTTTGTGTTCACATTTCACTCTAAGACTTGACGGTCTGTACACAGCTGCGTTGCCTTTTTGCGGTGTTTGCTCTCCTTGCTGCTGCTTTTGCTCTACGTCTGAGGTTTCTGCACTAAATTAAACGTCACAAGCCAGTGCTATATACACATATATATATATATATTTATATTTACTTTTTCATTTATATTTCCATTTATGTGAGTGTCGGAGGTGGCTGTATGTGTAGGCGTGTTTTTCCAGTTCGTCACGTGCAGGTGAAGTTGGAGGATCAGCTATGTATGTACTGGAGAAAGACTTTGGTGTGCGTGAGAGTGGGGTCGATAATGTCTGCTACACCAGGCTACTGTCACTGTTTTTGCGTGCTGTGGGCTTTGGATATGCGTATATGTGTGTGTGTGTGTGTGTTGCAGAGTTTCTGCAGTTCCACGAAGTCAGCAATAAATGCTGTAATTTGATGCTGCACAGTGGCTGCATTCATGTGCTGCGCACATCGGAACTTGCTTTGCTGCTGCTTTTGCTAGGCAAAGTTTCCAGCAGCAGAAACACCATTGTTGACAACGACGCTGCAACGAATAAACAAGTGGAGGAAAGAGAGCAGCAACGCGAACTCTTTGTCGCAGCATTGAACGTTTTCTGCGAAAGGGTATGTTTTGCAGCTGCTGCTGCTGTTTTTGCTGTTGCACTTCTTGCTGCTAGTGCTCGGCTGCTTTTGGTGCTACTAGTGGTGGGTGCTCTCTAATTGTGCTGCTGTTGTCATCATCGTTCATACATACGCTGTGCTGTTGTGTTGTTGGGTATTCTCAGCTGTTGCTCTCGCTTTTACTGCGGCGTTCGCAGTTCTTTCACGGCTTTTTGTGCTGAAAGCAATTTATTATCAGTGGCTTCTGTTAGAGCTGCTTTACTGGTTGTGACGATTCTCAACGGTCTATTTTGGCTGCTGCAGGTGGTCGCTGTGCTGCTGCCCTTACTTCTTCTTCTAATTGCACTACTACTTCGTTCAGCTGCAGCGTCAAGCTTATTAATCCACAGAAAACTGTCCGTTTGCGTCAAGCAAATGCTGTCGCTGCTATTGTAGACCTTGTTATTGTTGGCAATTAATAAACCTAGCATGTCTTGCTGCGACGACAGTCAGACCACTGGGGTGCTGTTTGTTTGTTGTTTCCATTTTCACCTTCGCTGTTAGGGCCAAATTGTCGCATTTGTCTTGCCTGCGCTACAACTTGCTTTTTACGCTCACTGTATCCACTGCTCTTGTTGCGTGGATATGAAAATGTTCGTACAAAAGAAAAAGAGACAGAGAATACACGTGACTTGTTGCGGATCTATACAAACACATATACATACATATATATATATGTGTGTAGATATAGATATGTATGTATATGTCTGGATGCTTCTTTGCATCTATATATATGCGAGTCTATGTGTTTTTGCGGCCCGAGTTTCTCCGCTGATTGCATTTGTGCGTGTGTGTGTGTGTTCGTTGGGGTGTACGTACAGCTGGACGGATCGGGAGACGAGGGTGTAACGGTGCTAGACGTTCGTGTGCTGCTGCGTGCTGCAAAAGCAGTAAGAAGTCTCCCTCAATTGTTGCTTTGAGCAGAATGCTGCAGCTCTACTCTGCTGCTTTTGATGCTGCTTTGTTGTGCTTTTGCCATGTCACAGCGTTACGAGCGTATACATACATATATATACATATATACGAAGCGGTTTTCTGCTGATATGCCGTGCTGCAGCGGGTGCAAATAAGGGTCTGACACTGCTTTTGCGCTTGCATGCGTTTCGCTGCTATTGTTCTGTTCATGCACTTCTACTTAGGCGTAAATTGGTTGGCCGTGCAGCATAAGCAAGAGGTTTGTTGCTGTAGACTCTTGCTTCGCTGAATCATGCGGTGCTGTTGAATATATTTCCTTTCGCTTGATATGTCCTGCCTTTTCTCTGCCACTTAGATGCCGCCACCGCTCTGTTTGCTGCAAGCCTGGCGTTGTTTGTTCAGAAAAATCTGAACAAGTCTGTGTTTATGGACACCTTACTACACCTCTACATACACTGATTCGATGCTGCTGCTGCTGTTGCTGCTGCTTACTCTTCAGTTTACGCTGAACTGGTCTTACATTTGTCTTAAGTTCACGCTGAAATGGTCTTACATTTGTCTTTAGTTCACGCTGAAATGGTCCTACATTTGTCTCAGTTTACGCTGAACTGGTCTTACATTTGTCTTAAGTTCACGCTGAAATGGTCCTACATTTGTCTTTAGTTCACGCTGAAATGGTTTTACATTTGTCTCAGTATACGCTGAACTGGTCTTACATTTGTCTTAAGTTCACGCTGAAATGGTCCTACATTTGTCTTTAGTTCACGCTGAAATGGTTTAACATTTGTCTCAGTATACGCTGAACTGGTCTTACATTTGTCTTAAGTTCACGCTGAAATGGTCTTACATTTGTCTTTAGTTCACGCTGAAATAGTCTTACATTGTCTTTAGTTCACGCTGAACTGGTCTTACATTTGTCTTAAGTTCACGCTGAAATGGTCCTACATTTGTCTTTAGTTCACGCTGAAATGGTTTTACATTTGTCTCAGTATACGCTGAACTGGTCTTACACTTGGGTTTTTTCGTCAGTCAGTCGCAGTTTGCTGCGCCCCAATCATTGCTTTGAGGAAGCAACAAGCAACCCACCACCTGCTGATTTGCTGTTAGTTGTTGCTGAATGCTGTAGGATTTCTGCAGTTTCTCTGCTGTTTGACCAGAGTAAGGAAGGGAGACTGCAGCTGCTGTTGCTAGTTCTTATTGTGCAGCCTCTATCGTGCTGCGTTTCCGGTGCTGAGTGGAAGTAGCGCTGTGCAGACAATTCACCGTCTTTGGGAATCCGTTTTTGTTTGCTTTGCTGGGATTTTGGTGCTGCAATTGTGTGGAGTTTAGATGAAAATGCATGCAGAAATGTTGCGGCGCGTCTTCCAGTTTCTGGCTTCCACAGAAGGAGCCTGCGGCGTCGTCGTCCGAACCCCCAGCAACGGCAGTCTTAGCAGCACTAATAACAGTAGTCGTAATAGTAGTAGTAATACTAGTAGTAGTACTAATAGTAGTAGTAGTGGTAAAGAGTTGTTGTTGAGAGGACGAAGTGGTGGAGCAGCACCAGCAGGTGGAGGCAGTCGCAGTCGAGGGGGCAAAAGCAGCAGTGTTAGTGCCAGCCACTTTGTGTCGACTGCAGAAGAGTGCATGCAACTGTTGCTTGAGATGTTGACGGCTCGACTGTACACAGCAGCAGCAGTGGATGCGCTTTTATCGCGCTTTTCTTGCCATCTTCCGCGTCGTCCCCTCTCTGAGTCGACTGCAAACACTGCTGGAAAAATCGCAACTTTCTCCAATAACAACGAAAGCAAGGGCATTTTCAGTACTCTGAAAACGGCAAGTCTGCTGCTTCGGAACAACCACCCAAGAAAAGTAGCACCAGCAGAAGTGACAGCAGGAGCAGCGGCAAAGAAAGCGGGTCCACTACTAGCAACGGCACTGAAAGACGAAAGCGAGAAGAAACTTGGAATGTGTTGTCTCTACAGCCTGGCAGCGTAGTGCTGAAGGGTCTAAAAATCGTCGAGTTGCTTCTGCGATTTGACCTTCCAGTCACGTGCAGTCAACTCAGCGAAGCCTCTTTGCGCCTGCTTGCCTTCATAAGGGAGGCGCCTTACGTCCGTAAGCCGAGTCAATTACACACTAAAAGATTGTGCAGCAGCGATCTCATCGTGGATAAAAAACTAATCAAGTTGTGCAGCGAAAACCCCCGCAATTCGCTTCGGCAACGCACACAGAACGACAGCAGAAGACGCGCAGCCAAAGCAACGCTACTCAACTTCCGATATGTATGTGTACCTTATTCCATCTGGTTCTTTCACAAGCAAGAACGTGCGTTTCTTTTTATTTCGTACACTGTACACAACGAGAGTCGCTGTTTAGGAACATGTATGTCTGTATATGTATCACAGCTAGATTTCCTTGGATTCAGCTCGTTGCACATCATCTTGCTGTGAGAGTCTCTTCGCTGCTGCACCTGCATTGTCTGCTGGAATTTCGTTTCTGTTCAGCTGTTGCAGTTGCTGATGCATTTGCCTCTTTATGCTGAGTCCTTCAAATGCGACTGCTGTCTGCAGATGCAAATCTTTTGACGGACACAATTCTCTCGTATCAGCTGGCGCATTTTCTGTCCAAACATCAGTAAGTTGCAGCCGCAGTCTTTGCGGCTGTCTTTGTTAAATGAGTGTGTGTGTGTGTGTGTTTGTGCTGGAGCTATGTGAAGTGGTTTGACGTAACTTCTGCTGTTGTCGCTGCTTTCTCCCTCCATCAAACACCAGTTTTTCTTCCTTGTAGAAAGTCACACATGTGTGCTTGTTTTTAGGGCACCAATCACCGCCTCTCCGTTGTGTGCAGGGTGGCCTTAGATGGTGAATGAGGAAAAAGTAGCTGCTGCTTTTGTCTATGAAGCCAGCGCGAAAGTCTGACTGCACATGCAGTCTGCTCTGTTTCTCTTTCATTTTTGTGGTAGTCAAACAGACGATTTTTCCTGGCAAACAAACAGACTTTAGTTTTGCTGCACGCAACTACGACTCTTCGCAGTGCTTTTTTTCCTCATCCGCTGCTTCTGTCGCTGCCGTTGCAGATACAGATACAAATGGGCTCCAATGGTGCACCGGCTGTCTTGGGAAGAAATCTCTTCACTGCTGTTCCTGTTCACTGCTGTCCTGCTTATTGTTGTTGTTGAATTGGGGTGGTGATGGTGAAAAATAGCGGCACATTTGTTCGCCCGTGACTACCACGCTGCTGCCAGTTGTAGCAAATGACTCCACAAGTGTCTGTCGCTGTTTTCTCCAAGTTGTGCTTTTGCGTGGTTGCTTCGGCTTTGGGGGCACCTGTAGCTTGCTGCGACTGCGCTCTAACTAGTTCTTGTTTTGCTGTTTCTTTTTTCTTTTGTGAATAACGTGAATCGCAGCTTTCTGCTGTCTAGACGCCTGTGTCTGCTGGTGTGTTCTTGCTCTTTCTGCTTCTCTCGCTGCCCACCAAGCTGCTCCTCTTCTGTAGCTGCTCTGTTTTCCCTCATTCACTGTACTACTGATGCTCCACACACGCGTGCTGTAATGTCTGCTGCTAATGCTGCTGCTAGTGCTTCTACTACTACTACTACTACTACTACGACTACGACTACTACTACTACTACGACTACTACGACTACTACTACTACTAAAACCACTACGACGACTACTACTACTACCACGACTACTACTACTATAACAACTACGACTACTACTACTACTACTACGACTACTACTACTTTTTATGTGCCCCTAATGCTGCTGTGGAAACAAGTGTCCCGCTGTTGTTTACGTTACATCTGCCCTGCCGTTTATGCTACAAGTGTCCTGCTGTTTACGCTAAAAATGTCCTGCTGTTGACGCTACAAATGTCGTGCTGTTTAGTTACATTTGTCCTGTTGTTGCCGAGACGACTGCTGTAGTTGCTCCTCCTCCGCTGCTGTTGCTGGGATGCAGTTGCATTTCAAGTATTTATCAAAAACCTGCTTTTTTTAGTGGTGTTTTATTCCTCTGGATTTTGCAGATTTCCCTGTGAGCGCGTGATGGAAGGCCCCTACGCTTTACGGCTTGCGGACTCACGACGGCGCGTAGTTGTGCTGCCCATTGAAGCAGCTGATGAAGACTTTGTGGGTGCTATTAGTTCTGAAGAAAAGGCAACTTCTTCTGCTGCTGCAGCAGAAAAGGAAAGCTCAAAAGGGAGTGGGCAGCAGCATGATGGAGAGACAAGTTCCCCAGGTGTACGTACACTGCTGCGTCCGGAAGCGGAAATGAAACTGCGTCATTTACAGGCGCTCGGATGGTCAGTCGCACTGCTTACTTAAATGTATATACACGCAGAAAAATGGTGTATGTGTATTTGTGACGACCACGGATGTCTGTGGAATTGCGCGAGAGAGAGGTGCTTGTGGCTGTCTCACTTTCTTCCGACCACAAAAATACGTTCTTCTCCCTTATATGGTGAATTGAGCTCTCTGTTCATTTGTGTGTTGTTGTTTCCCACGGCTGACCTACGAAAAGACAACACTTCAGAATGCGAGTTCCTCTGCAGTTGCGTTCCTTTGATATAGACACATCGTTTCTGAATACCTATCACAGAACTTGCTTGCATTGAGGCAGCCTATAGCACATATGTGTAAACAGTGTCTGAAGAGTTAGATAGAGAACTCTTTTTGGGACATAACAAGGGCAATCATCCCGGTTGATGATGTGTGTCTGCTCTGCTAAGCTCTTCTTGCACTCTCGCTGAGTTCCCTGACACCCTCTTCCGTGCCGATCGCTTCAGTAAAAACGCGGAACACGCGTGTGCATCATTGTCTCTACACTGAGAATTCTGCTTGCACAGTTTTTAGACAGCTATGCACTTCCGTATTTACATGCAGCTTGTTGCACTGCTTCTACTCAGTGCGTAAGTCATTGCATTCATGTACTTCGGTTTTTCACGTAGCATCTAATGTACATATACCTATACGCATGTTCAGTATACCAATGTGTTTGCTTGGAGCCATATGTTTTTTATCTATTGAGTTTTCTCACCTACGAGAACGTGTAAAAACTACTTGTATCTGCTAAAATACATCATATGTATATTTATATGTGTATATGTAGGAACGTCCGACGTTCAAACATCTTTACTCAGGCGTATACACAATCTCAATGACACTATTATATGTGTAGCGGTCTGTCTTTTGTGGAGTTGCAGGCAAGTGCTGCCGGTTAGTCACCGTGATTGGTCGGCGTTGCCCAAGTAAGAGCAGCACCTGCTCAGTTACCTGTTACTCTGGAAGCAGTATCTGCAGAGGGAAACTGCGTCGATTCTTTGAATATGCTAAGCATTTCATAGCTTCACACATGCATATATAATATGTATGAGTGTGTATATACACATATATATATGTATATATTGTGTATGTATACACGAATCTCTACAGCGATCGCCCTAGTAAATTTTGCTTTGCAACGCCTGCTACACAAGCTGCTGATCTAATATAAGCTTTTTCTGCATATTTTTTATCCGCGTCCGGTCAGCAGCAGTTTCCTTGCGATGGGGCTGCAGCAAGCACAGCAGCATAATAACCTGATTACAGTCGCGATTGAAACGCGTTAACATATATGCTAGAAGTAGCAGCCACAGAGACCAGCATCGAATCGACTGGCGACCCTTCAGTAACTAGCAGCTCTTTCTGCAGCTTGTTAGTAGTATACGATCCCACCTCATCTACATAATAGGTTGGCTGGTAATTTGTATTCTTTAACGTTATCTAAAGTTTCGGGGCTTTCAGTTGCTGGTACACTTTTCCAAAAATGCTGGGACTGCTCCTGTTAATTCTCGCCGTCGTGGTTCAGACTCAATACGCAGCAGCGAAGACGACCAAACCAACACAGGCGGCATAGTCAGCATAATTGCAGATTATTTTTCAATTTCAATGTAGCTGACGTCTATGAAAGACCGCCTCCAGTAATTTGTACAAATTTGGATATACTAGCGAGAACCACATTATCAAGCATTAGTGATATCACTGCTTTGCTATAATTCTAGCATGCTGCTCTTGAAAACAGTTTTCGAACCGCTGATAGGAGGTCTACACGCGCAGTACTATTGATGGTATATACCCCTCATATGCAGAGCGGGCTCTTCGAACTACCCTATCACCTATGAACAGCCACTGATGTTAGTTTTGTGTGCTTTTTATTTATTAGCGATTGTTAAGTTTTTGAGATTTGCTGTTACGAATGCTGTGATTTCACAAAATTGCGCCGGCTTTAAACAATTGCTGCGGCTACACTCTTGAAACTTTACGCTGTGTACTTCATATGTCCGTAGAAGTGTATATACGTATTCGTATAGATGGTCAAACGCGTCGGTTTCATATATATATATATATATATATATATATATATATATATGTATATATTCAAAAATGTTTATTTTTTTACGTGCATGTGTTTACATTGCAAATGCAAACGTGGACTTATATAGCGACCGGAAGATATATATGTACTTTTATACAGTTTAAGGCTCTACTGTATACTGAATTGCCTCAGTCGAAATCCGGATTCTTTTACACTGCTGCTCTCTTCCTGGCGCCGCTATACCGAATCTTTTGCTTTTTTGTGTAAAATTTTACATCTTGTCGAAGTCTTAGTGTAGTAAAGGACATTGTATAACAGCATCAGAAACTCGACTGCAATAACGTTGCCGGTGCTGCTGCTAATGCTCCTACGGCACGAGTAACTGCTTTTCATCTTACCTTCCACGCTTCTACTGCTGCTGCAGCCACCTTTATACTGCCAAATTAATCTGCTTTAGCTTTCATTTCTTTTCTTTTTCAACAGTTTGCTGCATCAATGCCTTTTTGATGCAGCTGACTGCTGGTGCTTCAGCTGACGGTGGCTGATAATGCAATAAGGGCTGTGCGTGCTGCTTCCGCTGTTGTCTTGGGTGATAAGCCCGTGTAATCAGTTTACTTTCACAACAGATGTCAGACTGATAAAGAACAATTTTAGTAAATATGGATCTCATTTTGCAAGTCTGCTGTAGTTCATTTCGTTGCTGCGCGTTGAAGGTGTTGCTTTTAAATTTGTTGGGATAAAGTAAGAAAGAGCCATTTCTAAAACATTCAGTTCTCTCTGCGTTTCCGTGCCGAATATAACTACATAACACGTCCTGCAGATCTCTACAATAGTATTCACGCCGCTGCAATTGCTGTGCTGTGTATGGAACTGTTGCGCTATTGATGATGCAGCTAATTTGTTGGTTTTTTCTCGGTAAGATTTGGTCGTTGGTGCTGTTTTAATTCGTACATACGCTCAGCCTGCTCTATTTCTCTGCCCGTGCCATTTGATCACGCGGCTGATGCAAGAGTTTTGTTTGTTCAGAGATTATAAAGGAAGGGCCAACACAGACAAATGCTGATGTAATGCTCATGTATATAAAATATACATATATATATATGTATAGAATGGAAATTTCACAGATGATGCTGTTGATGATAGTCTTATGTATGTTTTGGGTTACGCAGTGCTCCTGCAAAAAATACCAAAGCCCTCTTTTCTGCTACTCTCTCTACTTTATCAGCTTGCAGGGTTGTAAAGAGCTTCAGTTAGCCCTGCGGTATACTATTCTTGGCTCTTGCTGAGTGCTGCTTTTTGGTGACAGACATTTTGTTTCAAGCTCTCTTTTGGTGTTGCTCATCTTGCTGTTTTCCTTGTTGTAACGGCTAATCAAGATGTCTTTTTCGTACGCACTGCAAACATTCCTGCTGCATATGGTGCTTCAGCCGCTGGCGTTAGTGCGATTGCTATAGCTACTGCTGTGAGAGCTGCCATTTGTGAAGGAACGGATTCTTGACAGCAAATTTCTCTACTCATTGATGCTGTTGTGGACGCTGATGCTACTGCCCATCACCTGCTGTGGCTCATTTCTGCTGCTGTTGCTGCTAGTTGAAAAACACCAGAACGTCATTTTGAGCTTCCCACTGTTGAGGATGCTGCTCTGCTACAGCTGTTGTTTTCTTTTCGCTAAAGCTGCTGCTGTTGTTATGAGAGTTGCTATTAATCAAATATTGTTAAAACGCTTCGATGTGGCTATTTGAAGCGCTTTTTCTGCTGTCTGTTCATAAAGGCAAACGTATTTCTCTCCTGCTTAGACGATATTGAAGCAGTATCAAAGCACTGCTTTGATGATACTGTTGTTTTTTCTGGTGTTGCTTTGTGGTTGCTGTAGCACGCATGTTGCGAAAGCAAAGTTTGTGAGACGTCTACTTCTACGTCACGGCCTTATTGAGGGAATTTCTCTACAAAATTTCAAAGACAACTAAGATAGGTAGACTCACGAGATTTAACTTTCTTAACTCTGTATCACTATATGTATTATCCGTGTAGGCATTGCACACATCTTTGCCAGTCGGAACCGACGAGCGCATGCCCGGGTGAAAAATATGCGTATAAATATATATATGTATATATGTATTTCTGAGGTGAAGCTGTAAAATGATACTCACTTTCAATGTGGTTGACAGCAGCCACAGCCAACAGTGTACGATGGCCGCGAAACGACGGGGTCCTCGCGCAAGAGGGTCTTGTATCTCTGGAGATCTTTGATGAACTGACCCAGCGATTATGCAGTAGCATAATCAACGTCGAAGAGGGAAATTGAAGAGAAATTATTTTTGTCTATCGGGGGAAAGCACTGCAGCATACATGTTACGCAGTACGAGGCAAATCAACTTTCCACAGCTCGAGTATGAACATGAATACGTGCGGGCATGTCTAATCAACATCACACACACATACAATGGTACACAAGCACAGCACGCGTCTACCAAGAGAAATACAACTATCAGTATGTATATATTTATATGAACATATATATAATATATATATATATATATATATATATATATATATATATGTGACGAATTTCTTCGATATTTCGTTTTGGCATCACTCTCACCTCGCACACAAAACACTTCTTATATCATTTGTATAGATCTCATCTGAAGAATGTTCAATGACTGCGCGCAAGCCTTGCGGTGTGCCCAAAGGTCGTGATGAAGTCTTACGAGGTTCCAGGTGGAGATGTGAAATCCCGAGCTTTCCACTTTTACTTATTATTCTCCAAAAATAGATTCTATGACACCAACTATGTTACTTAATATATTGCAGAAGCCTATAGAGAAGCGGGATGTCTATAGCATACGAGGGGACAGCCCACTATCCTTGGGAAAGCACGCCACAATGAACATGTTTTGAGACTGTGTGCCGGAAAGTGCGTGGCTCAAGAATCATATAGAGTCAATAGCATCTGTAGCAGTCAGTGAATGTATAGCGAAAAGAGGGTTAAGCTTCTATATTATAGGAGGCGGACCGCCCGTTGCTCTTGGGGAAGCATGCCACACTAAACAAGTTTTACGACAACGTGCCCGAAAGTACGTGACTCAATAATCGATTCATATTGAGCTAATAACATATATTACATATTTCCTCCTATTACAGTCAGAGAATGTATGACTGGAAGAGAGCTAAGCTTCAAAATTCAAAGAGTGTGAGGGAACGCGCTGAAGTCCTTGAGAAAAATGTATATAGCGTATATATGTGCTTCATACGAAGGTCCCTCGCCAGAGGTGCAGTGCCTTCATAAAATAATTTTGCGTGTATCACGGACGGTTTAGCATAACCGATTCGCTTTTCCTTCCGCATCATTCTTCGCTGACCCTCAGCATCGTCCGCTGTTATATATAAAAGCGTGTCTCCAATGTTATTTTACTTGCTAATTCTAGAAAATATGATACCGCACTAATTTCTCTGAGTTGTCATAACGGATCAATATGATAAGGAAGGGCTCACGAACTCCAACTTGTACTCGCTATCTAAGACAGCCGTCCTTTTCATCAGCAAGATTTATGCGCTTTTGTAAACTGCAAGCTGCATGATAGCCTGTTGAACGCTCTTCTGTATATAATAGTGTTAGATCACTCTGTCTGCAGATTAAGTTCTTTTTTTCACCCTTAATCCCTCTGAATTTCGAACGTGGTGGGGACGTCGGCTGAACTAGTCTCTTTCGTAGAGCACATCAAACCAACAACCGCTCATATATATAACCGTGTATATAACTATTCTACACGTGAAACATATATATACGTATATATAGAAGCATACATGTGGATTTTTCAGCCGCAAGACATCTACGTTGTCTTCGATCTTGTGATGCGGCAAAAGCGGTCGACAAACTTCATCATTTGACCAAAGAAATGTCACATATATCAATCTTTCACTTGTTTTTACACAGCTATCCGTGAGTAATCGGATTCTTCATCTTTGTAAATGAGCGACTGCTTGACCAAAACTGTTTTACAGAACGCATTATCGTAATTTCGTAATGATCGACACTGGTGTATCAAGCGCACTATTATGTACGTAGGAGTATACCTGCGAAAATAGAAGGCGTACCAAATGAGTAGCCAATTAGATTTTCAAATTTTCTCTATATGAAGAGTACAGAGATTGGAATGTATGCAGGCATATCTTAACTGAGAGTTGAACAAAGGAATATGCGAGGTCTATCTATTATACTACATACCATTTTTTCAGAATAACGTATCCTTGATCGGTCAGGTTCACTGATCATAGAGTAATCCTCCCTGAAACTAGACGACAGTTTCTTATTGATTGATTTGGCTCATAATGAACCGACGAACTACACACAGTTCGGGCAAGCGGGGTATACAACTGGCGTGGTAACAGGAACGTCCATAGACAGCGTACTCAGCTCAGCGATGATGCATGACATATATTCAGTGCAAATGCTAAACCACAATATAAAATCACTTTGATAACGAATAGAACCCCGTCATCTACTTCAGCAGTTACTTCACCATTCACATTGATAGAATTACAGGTCTATTGCCTTACAATTCTGCGGGGCGCGAAGTTTTTACAAGGAACGAAGTCACTCAAGATATCTGGCTACAAGTGGCAAGAGCGCCTTGAATCGATTGAAATAAATGAACTTCAATCGGATGTTCGTAAACGCAATCCGCAGATAATAGATCAGCAGAAGCCAGCTACTGAGTCCTGGGTGCATTCGTTATCATAGTGCTTAATGAAGTCCCCGTAAACAGTTTCAACTTAGTTAAACAATCTTAAATGCTTTTAATTTTGAACAAACAATGACACAATCAACTCAACGTCCAATACATCTTGACAGCATTTGCTTTCTTCTTCATAATTGCAACACCAAAGTTTATCTAAACATGAACGTGGTCGGTTCTGTAGAAGGTTTTGATGACTACGGCTATATGGATAACAAGTTTTCCCACACTCCCAGACAAAGATAAGTTACCGTCTGAGAAAACTCTCAAGTTGATTGGAAAAAGTGCAGTTTCAGGCATTAACAAGATGATTTTTGAGTGCTGTGGCATGCGTGGTCAAAAGCTGGAACATTTTTATGTGCATCCCAGAACAGATAGAGGGTATGCATACTGGCTGCCTCATGTCCACATTCACTATCAAGCATCCTATACCTGACCATGTTTTGATGTTCAAATTCCTTTTCGCGTATGACCATCGACTATACAGCTATCAATATACTTGATTTGAACTCTCGATGCCTATAATGATTTTATTGTGACGCGTTGAATTTTGCCAGATGTACTACTACAGCCCCTACCAAACTTTATTCTTTGTAAAGTTTCACCCGTGACCAAAGCTCTTTTTCTGATAATCTTTTCTCCATTCTCTCTAAAACTGCTTCGAGAGCTTGACTCAAAAGCTCTACCCTCTAATACCCGCTTATTGTGTTTCTGACGATCTACTTACTTCGTCGTCGTTTTTTCATTTCTTCCAAAACCTCATCGTAAGATCCTTTAGCCTTTTCTTGCTGTCTTGTTTCTAAATTTCTCTTTCTTATTAATTCTCTTATTGAAGGCTTGTTTCCCTCACCACTGATAAATTCTTGCATTTCCTGTTGCCTCTCCCGATGCAGTAGTTGTTGCTGTCGATCAGCATTTGCTGATGGAAACTTTGACATATCCACTGGCTTATTCCTTCGTTTTTCGAGAACTTGCTTCAGCTCGTCGATTACTGCCTGTTTTTTCTTTCTCATTTCCTCGTCCTCCAGTCGTTGCTGCGCTTGTCTTGCGCGATACTTTTCTACAGCTTCTTTCTTTTCTTCCGGAGACAGCCTACTAACTTCACTTTGACGCTCGCGATACATAGCTTCTTGCGGGTCAAGCAAAGATCCATGACGACTTATGTCTTTGAGTTGCACCGTAGAAAGATTTCTCTCCTCTGTCCTTGCGTCTGAATCGTCATCGTCGTTGGCGTCCGTGTCGTCTGATGTGGATTCAACTGTTGACGGCTGAACTTCTGAACCTTCAGAATCGATATCTGGAGAATTTAATGCTATTGCAACATTCGACGCATTCAAAGAAAAAGCGACGAACAGCAATACGGAGAGTGGCAGAAGTTGCAAGAAACCAATTTTCATCAGATTCGCCATTGAGATCCGCTGCTTTTCAATGATCTACTTAGTCGTACCTAGTTTGATAGCAAGCCAAAAAATGAAAAATGATCTGGACGAGGAAGGGCGGACAATTAGGGAAGGATGGAGGAACCTAGCTAAAAGTTAGAGAATTCGATTTAGCACCGGAGTAAGTGAACTCGTTTGCGACACGGTCGCGCGATTGTAAAGTGCAAAGGTGGTCCTTCTTTCGTCTCGTTGACTTGAGGCGCTAGTCGACCTTGTGATGCATTGAAAAGAAAAGCAACCCTAGTTTTCTCGTTTACACCCTTGTGAACATTTTTACGAGCATTAGTGAACTCTCAGACTGCACGTCATACAGTCGCAACAGCACGCTGCTAATTTTTAGAACTGTTCAACGCCAATCCTTTTCTCTCCCGGGAGCTGCTATGGGTTATGCCTTTATCGGTATTTAACGCAGACTGTGATGACTTTACGATGCTACGCATTGAAGTTTACAACCTTCTTCCTCGTTCCATATGTGTACGCCACAAGCGCACGTGAATAGCATTAAAGCAACATAACAGCAATCAAATATCACCGATCAATGTCAGCGGAAAAATAACGCAATAATATTCGCGGCGTTACAAGCATTATAGGTATGTAAACGTATGCAACTAAGAATTTTGATATGTTTACACATTGTATATGCATATACAGTATATACCTTATATATATACACGTATATATATATATATATATAAAGAAAGCAGTTGACAACAATATTTCGAACAAACAAACTCCAAGCTGCGCATATGAGCAGCGACGTGTCAACTCGCCGCTAAATCAACGTAGATTCGTAAATATCTTTTTCGTAATCTATGTATAGGTAAGACGACGACGACATGTAAGCTTGGTATTACGGCATGAAACGGCTTAATCAACAAGTTCATGCACTGCAGTCCCCACCAGCGATAACCAGTTAGTACCTCGAAACGAAAGAATTCAATATATGTAGATCTGCCAACATGATAAGGGGGTCCTGTTTTATGGAGTGTTCTCGTTTTTGCAAATACCTCCCTACAAAAATCTTGATCAGTGTAACTATGAGGAAAATCGGTTTATTATCTAGAAATTGTTTCTAGCGATGTTTCTCTCAGATAACCAAAAGTTTACTCGTGTATATATAAGTATGTACTTGTGTATATATATTATATGTGTAGTCAAGTCTGTGACCGCATCAGGCCAATGATCAAGTGCTCCTAACACTTTATAATGGCGTGTTAAGTTGTTTAGCATCGAGCAGACACAGCAGTAGGCTTTGTCGAATGCTAGACACAAAATGACAGAAGTATCTTCAGCTGAGAAGTGGTGTTATACACTCCGAAAGGAACAGACAAAAGTCTTGACAGTCAAAAATTTGAAAGCTATGTTTCACTGCATTTCAGACAGGCCAGCCGAATGTCTCGATTAGCGGCGTGGCGTTCTCATACCATACTTGTCAGTTGAACATATCTAAATACATGCCTGATCAGCGGTGATTCGGGGGAGTTCAAGCGCGTCGATGCCACACTTAAAGATCCTAGCTGTCCCGTCGTACTTTCCTATGTAAAGGAGCTGCTGCGTTGCCGTCGAGGTGCCCAAAAATCGCATTGGTAGCACTCACGAATTACAGATAAAGCACGTACCGCACTTGTCTTTCACAACTGTTCCTCTGAATCTTGTCTAAGTCTCAGTTTACCTACGTTACAAAAGGAAAACGTCAAGTATCAATCTGCTTATTTGAAAACATTCTAATTTTAGTTACGTCAGAACAGTGGCTAGCAAGCATTAATTGCGTCTCAACAAACATAGCAGCCTATGCAACCGGGAGAACTGTGATGCTTTCTAGATAGACTTATTCTGTACGTACATGAGAGGAGAACTAGGTGGTACTTACAAAACTTTGAAACACCGAAGCTCCCTTGAAAAGCCTGATCAGAACTGACGTATGTTAGTAGTGCTTGCAAAAAAAAAGCGATGAGAAGTTATATGCTTGTTCTACTCTTGCGTATTGATATATATATATATATATATAATATATATATATACATTCCGTCCAGTATACACTTTTGGTCTCTACATGCTCTAGTCACTTGTTCGGGATTTTCGGTTCGTTATTCATTTTTTAAAAAACACATATTATTTAGAGTCAACTGTTGTCGAAGAGGAAAACCTACTTCTGCATATAAAAACATATATGTATATGTTTGTACTTGTTTATGGGTAGAAATAATTATATATATATATATGTATAAACAGTTCCATCCGGTATATGCTTTTAGTTGTTACATACTCTAGTCACTCAGTCGAAATTTTCTGAGCTTGTTATGTATGACATATATACATATACATTTATACATAAATTTATTTTCACTCATTTGTTGTAGGGTTGTGTTTGAAAGGAGAGGTCCAATTTGAAAAATGCTACAAACGAAGCTAAACGGTTTCGCTAAGGGTAGAAGCCTCCTGACGAAATCTAGCTGAAATAATTGAAAACGCGAAATGGGCAGCATTTGGCAGCAATGGCGCGGGGACGCTTAGGACATGACAATCGAAGCTAATGTTCTGCTCGTGATGGTGACAATTTCAAAAAGAAAATAAATATCATATAAACATATATATATATATCTATATCTATATATATATATATATATGTAAAATTTGACCCGAATCTCAAACTGCGCAGTTTTTTTCCATCATACAGCTTTGTGAAAACTAATATATATATATATATAAAAAGAAAAAATAAAGTTCCTTCAACATCACTAAATTTCGCTCGCAAAAAAAGAATTTCTCCGCCTTCTTGTTTCAGGCTTGATTGCGCG
Organism: Podarcis erhardii; assembly: GCF_964252035.2. Classification (NCBI taxonomy): domain Eukaryota; kingdom Metazoa; phylum Chordata; class Lepidosauria; order Squamata; family Lacertidae; genus Podarcis; species Podarcis erhardii. The sequence continues at coordinate 63,576 of NW_028292824.1, read as the reverse complement.
TAAGTGTGCAGCGCCAAATCAGTATAACCTGAGATTCCTGCTTCAAAATATGAGCGAAAACTGAATCTTGCGAACGTCATTCTGGAGGAAAATGAGCTGCGTCTCACACAAACTATGTAAGTATATATATAAATATACATATATATATATATATATATAAATTTACATATATACATATTGTATACAAGGTTGTCTATTATGGCCATTTAGCGTATTCTCGATGCCTTTAGCACGTTACTACACAAATCTACTCTTTGGTACCGACCCTTCATGGTTCCGTCCTGCGTGTACATACTCGTTTTCAGCGATGTAAATTTTTTTTTTTTTTGTTAGTCTGCACGGGGGAAAAAGAAAGCCTTTTTGTGAAAACCGCCTTCCCTTACTATGTCTTCAGCCTTCAGTTGCATTCTACTTCTGCTATTCGGACTTTATAGCTCTACTTCTCCTACTTCCTGTTCTTTTTCTTTCTGCTTTGAATCCATCGTCCTCTGTCTGTATTCCCTGCGCATTGAATTAATACAGAAAATGGTGCATGCAGTTTGCCAAAATACCGCACTATTCGTTATGCTTTCCGTAAAAAACTCCTTTTCTTTTTTCTGCATCCCTCGGAAAAAAATCGTAGTAACGCGTAAACGACACTACGCCAGCGCATCCACCGAGCTGCGACGCTGCAATCTCTATGACAGCTGTACCAGCGAGACTGTAATTGGCTGGACACAGATACAGTGCCGCTCCAAACATCATGGCTAGAACCCTTCCGACTCCTCCCTCATATTGTCCATTTGTTAGCGTTTAACGTTCCCAGCAACTGTAGCTTCCAAAAGGCAGTGGTAGCGGTATACATGATATTCTGCTTTATAAAATAATGTACGCGTGATGTACGCGGCATACTGTAAAGTCAACGACACTGCATATTCTGGAAGTACTGTTCATCGTTTTGCTCTGTGTAGTCATATTCAGCTATGACAAATGGAGGTGAAGAATGAGGTCTGCACATTGCTTGCGATCGGGCGCGCATGGAAATTGAATACAAAGGGAGGAACCTGTGCAATAAGATGGAAAGGCTTATAGTCTTTTATTTTTAAAGAAAAACAAGGTCGTTGCGGGGCATGGTATTGAAGCTATGAACGCAAATATTGTTGGATAAGACGAAGTAAGACTCGAAAACCTCACAGCACAAAAGCACAGACACGATGTGTCTGCAGTATTGTCTTCTGCAACATATGTCATTCACCACAGCACTTGCACAGTAAGTAAATGCACGTTGAAAAAACATACATCCATCCATGTTGTCTACAAGTATTTTTTAGCTGCAATTGCTTTGCCGGTAGAACATCATACAGTATTACTGAACAATTGTTGCAAATACTCTGCTTCTGTAACAGTAACCCGTACGAGTTCAGATTTTGTCTTTTCTTCAAACTACATCACTTCAGTGCCATTACGTATAGCGGTAGCTGCGGTCATAAACCTCATAATGTCTCATTTCTTGGAAAATGATTATGTATATGTATATAATTACATATATGTCTACCGTAGTCATTAAGTAATCCCTCAAGATCATATTATGGAAGCGAGGGCGTGACGAGCAGAGTACACGGGATGCTGAATTTATAATTATCATCGAATATGTTTATTCCTAATAAGATGCTGACACCATGTAAGCCCTTGTTTATATATGTATATATATATATACATATACGTAGACGCATGTGCGTATACACGAGCAGTTGTGTACAGTATTATACGCGCGTATGTATACAAGATCTTTATGCACGTGTTGAATCAGTCTCAACCACAATAATAGAACAACCGAAAAAAATAAAATTTCGCACCATTCGAATGCACACGCATACGTACACATTGATCAAGTGAAGAGAAATAAGAAAAACGGATTCATCCGTCCTTCCTCATGAACATAGAATTTACTAGCCACACTATAAGCAAGCGTATCGGACAGATACGGAAAGAGAAAAACAAGAGTTCTACTGCACATTCAGATTGTACATATATCTATATATATAAATATATATATATGTATATATATACGTATATTCGAATGTATAGAGCTAAAATGCGTATTGAAATGGTCGTACATCATACAAGAAAACAAGGTAAACAACCGCTCCGTCTGCAGCGAATTACACGGCAATGGAGATCGGTATTAAAATGCAAGAATCTTCAGCATGTTCGTCTTGCGTTATATGCTTTGCTGTTGGAAAAGCAGCAGCAGCAGTGGTAAACACACCGACTGTGATAGCGGGTGTACGCGAGATGTCGAGTAAAAAACGGGCAATCAGAGCAAGTGGCTGCTCTAGCAGGAATAAACTTTAGCAGTCTTGAACAGACCGTTCTTGCAAGAATGACACAAGGGCTGTTTGTGCCCCTTCCAAACCCAAAAGGTCTCTGCAAGAGCAACGACAGCACCAACGCAAATCGCATTGGTCTGCAGTTGGTTTATAATGTAGACCGAAAAAGCGTTCGGGAACGATAATGATGATGAGGGTCTACAAATGACTAGGATAAGGTGTAGGTAAACAGAATTCAGTGTTACATGCGCAGTAGCGACGCTTTCATGCGGTGTTTCATTGATCCCATTCTTAAAAAGAGCAATGGAAAATTAACATATGCGGTTCCACTTGTTTTGCGGAGACATTCAGTTACGCTCTGTCAGAAATAGGATTGTGACAAGATGCAAGAGAAGAAACAGAAATTTCTTCTGAATGTGTGTACAACCTAGTACATAAGCACAATAATACATATACGAATATCTAGGTGTCTATATGTCATACACCCAAATATATAAGCACACAACGGATATATAGATCGTGCTGGGCGAACAGCATGGAAGAAACTTCTACGCCCGCGTTCTGCTCAGGCTCAACAAGCTGAGGCTTTGACAGCCGCAGTTAGTCAGGCGAACAAAAAGAAGCAGATACAAGCAGATATACGCCGATGCATAACGAAATCAGTACTAAGCAGCACAGAAGATCGAAAAGGTTTGGATGGAAACACAGCACTAGAATCAGCATCCACGCCAGACCACCCTTACACTGCCGCCGTCGTGATAGCCTGTGCTCGCGCTTCGTGGAGGTGCGCTTGCTGTACAACTGCCTGAACAAGTGGAGCAAGCAATTGTTCTCGTTGATTCTTTTCTTCTAATGCTGTGGCTGATGAAGATGAAGGTGCCGCAGATACTGTAAGCAGCGCTGTCACAACGAGGTTGAGCAACGTCAGCATCGCTGTGCTGTAGACGCATTCCACGGAAACAGCAGCAAAGAAAACAGTGAAATTTTATCAGCCTTGAGGTGCCCTAATCTTCTGATTTCTTGCAGCTGCGGTGAATCAGATTTAGACGCGCAGCGGCACCGTTTATCAAACCAGAACTACTTGCAGCGCCGTAACAAAACCACAACAGCGGAAACCAGCGGTTTCGTGCACATACGTAACAGCAACCACAACAATCCACACAAGCGCACCGATACACTTGACGCGTCATTTCCAAGTCATCGTAGCGCCTGCTGCTGCCCTTACTTCATCCTGATTGAGTGGCTGACATGCTTGTTGTTGCTATATTTCTGCGTAAAGGTGCTACGTTGACTTGTAACAGCAGCAGCAAAAGGCTAGCTGATTTGGCTGCACACTCGACAGCTTGCAGAGCAGACAGGCTGTGCTAGAAAACCTCCTTAGCGAAAAACAAATCGTGACAACAGCAATGTCAACAAGCTGCCTATTCAACAGCCACTGCAACAACAACAACGCAGCAGTCGAGCTGGAGAATGCACGCACACTGACTATCATGATGCAAACTTCTGCATTGGCAGCAACAAGACAAAGAGCGCTGTCGTAATAATAACTTGCGCCATATGTATCAAACTGACACACAGCAAGTTGCACTGTAGCAGGTCAGAAGCAGCGGCGCCACTAGCAGCGGAAATCGAAGCAAAGGGCAGAACACAATACGTCAGAAGCTTAAAGCAGACCTCAAGTTCAAACCTACACCATTCGTAATAGTAGTGATAGCAGAGATACCACAGTTGATATACTGCTGATCGCGTTCTGGTCACCAAGCAAAAAAAGGTCTGCAGGAAACACTGAAGGAGATCCCATGAGCCACTCTCTCACTATCGTCAATAGCAACAGCATACTCTTTGAAAACTGCTAGTCTAGCTACTATTAGGAGCAAAGAGAGTCTCAGCGACAATTCAGAGACTGTGACAACGTCGTCGTTCCACTAACAGACGGGTTCAATGAGAGAAACGCGCCGAGCTGTGTATATCATTCTGAGACACACGCTTCCATTTCTGCTAAGGTGCTGCCGTCATCATCTTGAACTCACCTTTGATCAGGAGAAAGACAGGCTGGAGCTGGCAGAAGAGCAACAATTGAGGCAAATAGACAACAGGCGCTCTGTGCACACAGCACAGGACATGCACAGCAGGTCACAAACTCTTCACACGAGTGAAGCGCTGTTTTTGTTACGACAGAAAGAGCAGCATCGGCAGCACGAAAGACGAGGCGGAGACGCGAATTGAAACGGTGGACATAAATTGAGTCGTATTTCTGAGAGAGAAAAGCACGATAGACAAAAGACGTAGACGCAGCACAGCACACAGCTGCACACGAACAGAGAGGGCTATTATTCTCAGAGAGTGCTTCCGTGGCATTATATACAGTGCGCAATCACGCAGAAACCAGCAAGAGATGTGGAGAACTCCCGCAAACGAAAGCCCCCCTGTTTCGGCAACCACTCGCAGCAAGAAGAGTGTTGGAGCAGCCACGAGAAGAGCAACAGCAGAGGCGGCGAAAAGAAAAGAGCGTGTCTGACTTACACGCCACTGCAAAAGCTTGACCAGGGCGCTCAGAGAAAGACCCCAGACGATTTGCTGACAGAGTCCAGTCATGAACCAGACGCTGCCAGCACTCGAACGAGAGCCTAAACGGAGAAGCAACTGCATCACCTGCACATACAAGGGAGCGGCGAAAGAGGAGAGTCCACCTGTTGTTTCTCGCATCAAACTGAGCAAGTGTCCCCCTCTGCCGACATTGCAGACGTTGTGGTTGCCGTCCAGCAGCAAAAGCAAGTCTTCGAAAAGCTCAGCACACGACACAGCAGCAGGCAGCAGTAGTGCAGCTTCGCCTCCCTCTTGGCTCTTCTCCTTTCCCTTCTTCTGCTGCTGCTGCTGCTTCTTTTTCGTCAGCTCAGTCGCGTCCCCTTGTTCAGCAAAAAAAGGCGCTGGTGGTTTGTTCAGTTCCTTTTGCGGACTCTGCTGCTGCACCAAAGCAGCATCTGCAGCAGCACACACACTCTGCAAAACAGTCGCACTGCTACACAAGCCCTGCAGAAGAAGCGCTGCTTGCGTCTCCGAAAAAAGCAACAGTGCCCGTAACAGCAACTGCCTGCCTTTCGCGTTGCTGTACACTTGCGTGAGCATCCAGCGAGTGCATTCCCTGCCTTCCTCCACTTGCACAGTCAGCTGCTGCTGCTGCTGCGTCAACTCGAGTTGCTTTGGCTGCGTGTTGTGGGGCTGCGACGAAGAAGGCTGCCAGTTTTGCTCTAGTAGTAGGGGGTGTTTCTTCGGCTCTTCTTCACGAAGGTGCGGCTGCTGCTGTGCGTTTCGCCTGAAAAAACTCACGTACGCCTCTATTGAGTCCACACACGCTGACGGATGCACGTCGAGCGTGTACAGGACAGCCTGGTCTTCGTCAGGTGTCGTGACACCCGAAACGACGACGCAGCGACGCAGCAAAAGAAGCTCCAGCAGCTGCTGCGAAAAGTGCTGTTGTTGCTCCAAAAGACGCCTTCGCGCGTGCGCATGACTCGCAGAGCTATCCTGCAAAAAATCGCAGCAAACCACGCAAAAACAGCCACCTAGAAATATCCATACTCTTCTCTATGACCAGCACGCCGACATCAGACAACATACATACATACATACGTACATACATACATATATAAATTCTCACATACGTATATGTATATGTAAGTACTTATACATGAAATATGCTGTAGGAGTGAAATCGTGAAGGAAGACAGACAACTGAAGGGGGCGGAGCAGAGACCGCGTTTGACTAGAGGTGGAAAACAGAGGGGGACCCAAAGATATATGCAGTAAGGATGACAGCTGCAGGAGATATATGCAAAAGAAGACACTTCTCCACAAACACCCAAATGAGCTTGGACTTTACCACCAGTTCGTCTTCGAGAGCTTCAGCCTCCAACAACACATCAAACGCGTCTTCTATTACACGCAAACTCGTCAGATGCTGTGCAAAAGTAGCAGCGCCCTGGGATTTTGAATTGCAGACGCTGCTGCCGCCAAACACCAACTGTCGACACAAAAACAAAGACAGGGACTCAAAGCAGTCCTGCTATCATGCTTCAGCAGCCACACACTTCTGTGCAAACAGATTGATTTCTCCTTCACTGCATACACATATTAGTGTATACTGGTTTCATACATTTGATTTCTCTTCACTGTATACACATTATTAGTGTATACTGGTTTCATTCATTTGATTTCTCCTTCACTTTATACACATTATTAGTGTATATTGGTTTCATTCATTTGATTTCTCCTTCACTTCATACACATTATTAGTGTATATTGGTTTCATACATATGAGTGTATATTGGTTATCTGGAACGAGATGGGATGCTGTGGATGCGTAAACGTAACGTGAAAGGACTTGCATATACTCACGAGAGTGTACGTATTTGTCTAAAATGTCTAATGCAAATGTCTAATATATGAACCCACAACCTTGTTTGCAGTACCGAACCAAAACGATGGAGTTATTTTAAAGCCACATATATACATATACAGATACGTGTAGTAGATTCGCTTGAAAAAATGCTTTGGAACCGCTGCCTCCAAGCGGAAGCAACTTGAATCCAGCACGCAAGTTCAGTGAACTTTGTCGTATATAAGCAGATGTATCACGGTGAAATACATCAGTAAAACAAACACACTGAACAAACATATATATACACATATAAATATATATATAGAACAACGCTGACCACACGTAATACGCCTACACATTTGTATACCCACTATAGAGCCATTTTTAAACGCAATGGGCTCGAATTCCACATTATGCTCATACACACAACGTGTAAAACACTCCAAAGCATACGTGCCATCAATATACAAAACTTGTGTGTGTATATACATACCTATGTGGAGTTACATATATGTATATGTATGCAAAATAGATTTACATATATGTACATATGGTGCATACGCTGTGGATAGTTGGTCAAAATCACGTTGCTGACCGGTTGCTGACCGAACTGTTCGAGGCAGCGCGGGTTTTTCGCAACCTCAGCTATACGTTAATTGAAATTATGGAGTAAATTGATTGTATAATCGAAGCCTCTCTCTCTCGTGTACTCCTGCGTCCTCGTGCGTGTGTGTTTGATGTGTATGTACACTTGATGACTACAATGCGAACAAGCGAACTGAATCTACAGCAAATCCCACATTTTCATTTCCTGAGAAGTACAGGAGAGAAACGGAATCCTGCTGAACAGACAGTTCCGCTCACAACAGAGAGCAACTGACTCACCGAGCGCACAAGTCGCCGCCTGCTTTTGCTGTCATCTGCACAGTGAGCACCACCACCACCAGCACCACCACCACCAGCAAGAGCAAGACCTTTTTCGGAGAACTGCTCAGACTGCAGAGTTTGTTGCGCGTCTTCAGTTCCCGTTGCTGCTGCCGACAGGCGAGCTTCCTCTGCTTCATCTTCCTCTGCAACTGCCGCAGGCCTGGAATCCCCGTCTCCAACAACAGCAGCAGCAGCAGTAGCGGAGCCGACGTGAATGGAGCTTCGAGGCTGTCGCACTGTGCAGTAAGTGGGTTTCCCAAATCGCTTTTGCAGACGTCGTAACTCGCGTTCCTGCGCACTGGCGTCGCTCTTCTGTGGCTGCTGCTGCTGCTTCTGTTGTTGCAACGCAGCAGTCTTTGCAGCAGCGAGTTCCTCAGCTTCAGTGTCTGGCTCTGCCTCCAGTGGTTCCCCACTCGAGGGCCTCTTCGCAGACTGCGCTGCTTCTGCTGCTGCAGCCCCACTACTACTCGTTCGCAAGTAGTCGGCGCAGGCCTCTGCTGCTGCTGGAGGAGGAGGAGCGCCCTCTCGCAGCAGCGGCTGCAGCAACTCGGAAACTTCTTGCACAGACAAACTGCCCAGCAGCAGTCGATGCATGCGCGCACTGTGGCTGACGACTACTACGCCTGTGCAGCCGCCGTGCAGTTTCCTCTCCAGCGCTTCGGGCAGCAGCAGCAGCAGTTGTTCGCCTTCGCCTGTCTTGCTAGAGCTGCTGCAGCTGCCCTCTTCACGAAGCGTCTTCTCGTCGTCCACTCTCTGCCCTCTCTTTTCTCCTCCTCCTTTTGCTTCCTCTGCTCCTGCTGCTGCGCGGAACTGCCAGACTTGCGAAACTGCTGCTTCAGCGTCTGCTGGTGCAGCAACAGCCGCCGCAGATGCTGCTCCATTTCCAGCGGTGAAGACGGAAGGAGAAACTGCTGCTGTTGCTGCTGTTGTTGCTGTTGCAGCGAAGCTCCAGACTCCCCCGAAAAGCTCCAGACTACTCCCCCACTAGACTGTTGCTGCGGTTGCGAACTGCTGCTGGCCGCCTGTCTGTTGCGCAGAAAGCGGAAGTTCCAGCGACCGCTTATCAGCTGCAGTTGCGGGAGTTTCGCCATGTTCGTGAGTTGCAGGTCGCAGAATGCAGTCCAGGTCGAAGGCAGTCATCAGCGGCTTTCGCAGCAGCTTCGCCTGCACGCTCTTCTGCTGCTGCTCCACTCTCTCGCTTTGCGGATCCTTTTCCAGACTACCAACTGGAACTCTCCAAGGCGCCAGCGAACTCAGAGACTGCGCAAGTGCGGCTCTGCGGTGAACTCCAGTGAGCGGAACAACCCAGCAGCTTTCACTTGAGCAAGCGCAGCAGTACTGGGAGTAGGAGGAGTAGGTGCACCAGCAGCAATAGCAGTAGCAGCAGTAGTGGGAGTAGGAGGAGTAGGTGCACCAGCAGCAATAGCAGTAGCAGTAGTAGTGGGAGTAGGAGGAGGAGTTGCTGCAGCAGCAATAGTAGTAGTAGTGGTAGTAGTAGGTGCAGTTTTCGGTGCTTCTGTCGTTTTCGCAGATCCTGCGAAGTTCCCCACGGGGCGTCGGATGATTTTGAAACTGCATTTTTCACTTTCGCAGAACCCGCTCCAGCACGCTGGAGTCGGCGCTTCCTCCCACAAAAAGCGCATCTGCTGCTGCTCGTTCTGCGGCAGAGAGTGTCTTGCTGGTTCCTGCAGTGGCTGTTGTGAAACTTGTCGTGAGGGCTGCTGCACTGCACCACCACTTCTGCGAAGAAGAGGAGCAGCAGGCACTGTGTCCGTCGCAATTGCAAGGGCGGACCCCCCTGCTTCTGCTGCAGTTCTTCGTGGTGCATGCGTAGGCGTGGAAACTCTCAGTTTCCCGAACTCCATCGACGAGACTCCTCCGCGCTGAAGCTGCGACTGCGGGGAGTGCGTCGCCCCCTGAAGCGCCTGCGACTGACTAGTCACCAAAGGCGTCAAACTAGTTGTCGGCTGCAAAGAAGAGTCGAACTTCTCTGGCACTGCGTCCACCACAGCCGTCGACAGCTGTCGGTGGCGTTCGCGCTGAAGAGGAGAAGGAGGAAAAGAAGGAGACGCCACTTTTTTCGCGGGCGGCTGCTGCGTCGTGGAGGAGGCGCAGCTACTACTACTACTACTCTCAGTCTTCGAACTGGACTTGGAGAGAGACGAAGAAGTGAGCAAAATGGCCAACACCTCGGCTTCCGTGAGAACGCGGGGCTTTCCAGCAGCGAAAGTCGTCTGCGCTTCTTCTGCTCGGCGCAGCAGCCAGTTCTGCGGCTCCTCCGGTCGCTGCTGAGTCGGCGGCGCCGACGCAGACTCCGGGCAGTGCGCGGAGGCTGGCAGCAGCCGACTGGAGAGATCGTTCGGCACAGCGAGTGGAGCCGGTGGTAATGAAAGAGCAGGACGCATCTGCTGCTGCGTTGAGGCGCGAGTTCTCTCTGGAGCTGAAGAAGTGACTGCAGTCGCTGCCTCGAGCGGCGTCGTCATCACCACTGTCGCAGCAGCAGTGGCAGACTGACTTGCACTAGTCTGGAACTGAGTGGTTTGTCGGTGCAGCAACTGCAGCAGGCGGTGAGGCTGCTGCTTTTCGGGGGCGCGTTTGACTGGCGAAGTAGCCGACCGGTGGTGGCGGGCTTCTCCTCTGTGGCCTCGTTCGTCTTGTGGTTGTTGCAGTGGTGGCTCGAAGTGGGCGCCAGCGCCGACGGCAGCTTCGGCAGCGTTCAAAGCAGCCAAGGCGGCTGCAGTCACTGACGGATCTGTCAGCATCTGCATGACCATGCGCTCGTCAGCTTCTTCGCTTCCTGAGTCGAAACTTCCTCTTCTTGCAGGGTGGTGCAGCGCAGGAGCAACAAGCGCCGCTCGCGCGTTCTCTTCTTCCACTCGAAACGAGCGCCGTGGGGGCTGTGCGTTCACTGTCTGCGCTTGCACAACTGCCGCTTTTCTTTCTTCTACTTCTTCTTCTGCGAAAGCGAGACCCCGCTGCGACGACGCCTGGAGTTGTTGGTGCGAAAGCGTCGTCGCTCTCTCTACAGACTGTCGAGCGAAGAAAACTGCTGGTGTGGCTTCTTCTCCCCTGTGCGGCGGAAACGCAGAGGAGGAGGAGGATGCGACTGAGCGAGAGAGAGAGGGCCCTGCAAAAACGCCAACTGAAACAACAGCAGACGGCGCTTCAAGGGGCTGCTGCGTCTGCTGCTGCGTCTGCTGTTGTTGTTGGCGCTTGAAGGCAATGAGCTTGTCGAGTTGCTCGGTCACTGACGAGCGCGAAGACAGCAAAGGAAAAGGTGCAGGCTTGTGTGCGAAAGGCGGGGGGGGGGGCCCACTGCTGCTGCTTGGCTGCTGGGCTTGCGACTGCTGCTGCTGCTGCTTCTGCAGTTGCTCTTGCCTTCGCTGCTGCTGAAAACACGCTTGTTCGTGCTGCTTCTTCGAAGGCTGGAGTTTCCTCCTCGCAGCGGCGTCTGTTGCGCCCGCATCAGCGCCAGAAAACGAAGAAGCACCCGACTCTTGCCCGAACTCGCTGTGGGGATCGCTTGCGCGCAAGGGGGGCCCTGGCGTTGCCCCAAGCACTCTTCTGCTGCTTTCTTGGCTCTGCTCTACGAAGTGTAGAGAGTTATGCGCACTAATCTCTTTTTGGGGCGGGGGCTGCAGTTGCTCCAAATTCGCGAAATTCTGCTGTTGCTGGTGGGGGTGAAGGCGCAGACGCTGTTGGTGGGTGGCGGCGCGCAGGGCTTCGAACACGCCCACCGCTCCCTCGTCCGGACGCCAATTATCATCTGAAACACAGCTCAGACAAAGTCAGGCACTCATTCTACGGCGCACAGAAAAAACGGGAGACATGCAGACAAGTAAATGGACATACTCGTGTATACGGATGTATAATATATACACCGAGAGACAGAAAGAGAGACAAATGAACGAAAAATCAACAAACGAGTTGACGACAAGCCCGCAGAGTCCTGCTCGTCATTCTCCTACAAACGTACAGACAGATAAATATGGATACATATTCGAACTCATCGATAGATACACAGACTAATCAAGGGACAACATCCTGCCTTATATGTGTGTGTAAAAGTGCTTCTACCGGCGCGCTACCTACTGATGTAGAAAAAACATTTCCCAGGGGTTACGATGAATCAGTAAAGACGCTTTGACACCCAGACGCATTAGATAAGCACTCAGCCCTTTTTATCGCCACACAGTAAGGCGTTCTGGTTGAGTATTCAAAGCGAACTTGAACTCCTCCTACACGTACTAACTGATGTTTAAAGACCACACGCCGATCACAGAATAAATAACTATGGCTACCTTATTTGCTGCGCTGTTTGAAAAGCAACGTTGTAGAAGAACTCAACACTTGCATTCAAAATACTACTCCTGCGTCACGTACTGTGGTGATACACGTTCCACGCGAAAGGGCATCTCCAGCGTTCCCATTTCAACGCAGGTGTGAATAAACAGATTCGCAAACAATGCTTAACGCAGACTATCTGCTTCGTATCAAACCTGAATGATTTGCATAAGTGCTTTGATATATATATATATATATACAAACATAGATATTGTGTAATTGTAAACAGCCAGAGATATGAACCCACAAATCCGTATGCAAACACATCCAACGACAGCAAGTAACAATTTCTACCACCAAGTTACTCCAATGTACCTATCTCGTCCACAGCAGCGAACTCTCCAAATGTATCGTCATTCTTTGCATCTTCTTCGTGTTCTGCATCTTCGTGGAAGTGAAGAGGGTTGAGAGCGAAGTCTTCTTCTCCCATATTCAAAGCATATATCTTATCAATATCTGCTTCCGTAGCCATTTCTATTCCATCCCACCGCTGGTGATTGAGCAAAACTTGCTCTTAATATATGCAAAATTCTAACACTCTTACGCATCTCCGTACGTATGCTGCTGTTTTAAAAGATGTATTCGCAACGTGTGCTGCCCGGTCTGTATAATTACAGCTTCTGGTGTGTGTGACACTGCTGCTGGTAGTGTACAATAATGCGGCGGAGGCGGTCTGCTAGTGCTATAAGGAAAAAAACGTATTTGCAACACCTCTGATTCTGTTTAGACGTAAACCATGGAAAAAAAGAGGTTTAATAAGAGAAGGAATTCATGCAGTGTGCGAAGAATTGACGAGCAGAAACATGGCAGGAAAAAGAGACATAATTGACAGGAGAAGAACATCTAAAAAGAAGAAGGAGAAAACCACTGGTGCGCTTGAGAGAAGCAAAGCTAACACGTGACAATCAAGACCTCCAGATGTTCAAGAACCTGCGCGCGACTACGACGGCGAAGAGTCAAAAAAATACAGCAAACATCACATATCAGAATAAGAATACAGCATTCCAAAAAGGACCAGGAAGACAAAAAGAATATACACACATGCACATAGATTGTGACTTGGTAGTGCTAAGAGTTTTATCAAAAATGGAGCGATTCTTGCGGAGAAGACCACATGGTGCGGCGGCATCAACACGGACAACTGATTAGGTATAGCGTACGACAGTGAAGCAGACATCTTCAGTAGCTACTATGTCACCACCTTCTGATATCAACCCAATAGCGACCTCCTCACTTGTTCCTTCGGGAATATTGTAAAAATCCTCAAGGTTTACACGAACAGAGCCCTCCACACACGGTTTCATCGAAATCATCTTGAAATATATATGCGACGAATACTCAAGCTGAAACGAAGGTGGCCCAGCCAAATTTACGATCAATACGAAGATCTAACATTCGAGGATATGACATTTAGAATAAACGTGAAGAAAAGGTCTACACTGCTTCACTGAAAGCAACAAAAAATAATCAAAAAGGCCGCGCAATACCAAAAGCATATATCTCTATGGAACGACATAGGGAAGGTTAAGGATTGCTACCGGTAAGATGGAGGAAAAGCGAGAATCTTACATCGCCAGTAGCAACTTTGGTTTTTACGCTCGAAAGAATAAAAAGGGATTCATATCCGCCAACACTGGCACAACAACGCAGAAGATATCTTTTTATCAGCTTTATAATAATACTGATTCGCAAAAGCGTGCCTCAACTTCAAATTTCGACTGCCCTTCTTCTAAACCGGTCGGAAAAACAAGCTCGTAGAGCCGCTAGTACGGTTCGATCAACTTGCTATTTTACACTCACGCCATCAATGCGCCGTGAATGGAATTCGCTTCGAAAAATTTCATTGATGCATAATTACATGGAAAAATTAGAGACTTTCGAATTCGAACTGGGAAACTAATAAATTCGAATTTGATAGCCCGACAAATAATAAGGTAATTGAAGATTTGACGAGGAAAATGCAGGTGATATAATCAAAAGAAGTAGGTAGCATTCAAATAGAGGGACTGTAATCGAATTTAGCGGAGGGGGAAACAAAAGAAAAAGAACGTCAGCATCCCAAGTCGCAGCAACGTAAAAATCTCCAGAAATCTCGCTCCTTGCCTCACTGGTTATAACGGTTTGTGAAAACAAGGAACGAAATCACAGAACACGCAGGAAGCAACCTAGCAAAAACGGGCATGTTCGTATAGGGAGAATATGCAACTACCCTTTTGTAGAATTGACAATATCATTCGAAACTCTCTACTAATCGCCGAATCATGCAAGACAGCGACAGGCTTACGCATGACAACAGCGGACGGTGCGGTGTACGTTCACAAACCCACCACAGTGTTTCGAAATATTGCAACTTCTTCACAAAACAGGATGGTCGCCGCAATGCCACCCACCGTTGAATTAATGTGAAAAAGACTTGAGAGGCACTGATCAATCGAGAAAAGAGAGCCAGTCGGTGTGACTACTAGTAAAATATTCCGATATGGCCAGTGTACACGTTTCACGTGGTACAAAGTTCTCTGCAATATTAATTTCGAATGTCTGGGAAATCTATTTTTGAATCAGACAAAGCTAGAATCGCATACCTTGAATCTGCTGACCCATATAATACATTATGGATTGTAGAATCTACATGCGGGTTGGTACAGTGGGTACCAGGTTTATATAAACGGCATTGCGGTTTCAAGAAGTGTAAAAAGAAAGCGTAAATTCATTACAAACAGGCTACTGCACAGCATTAAAATGGTGCTTTATGGTTCATATGTACTATGGAGAGGCAATGTACTTCACTAAGTTCAGCATACGTACTCCTCTCTCACTGCAACTAATGAACACCTCTAAGTGAAGAGCTCAAAAACGTGGAATTTAAAGTATCATCTATTTTATCGGGAAGTAAAAATTAGTCAAACTGCTACTTTAATATTAATTTTTTGAAGTTGAAAAACGCTCGAGTTCCAATACTAAGCGCGCCACACAAATATTGTCGCTTGATTAACCCAGAGATTTCGGCCTCGAAAGTTTTAGTAGCAGCCAGGATGATATTTTGCACATGTGCAGTAATGGATTAGCCTGCGCAATTTTATTAAGGTGTATATCGTCAGCAAATATTCGACCTTGGTGCAGCTTATCTTGCGTATACGTGTGCAGGTTCCACTGAGCGCAAACTGCATCGCATGTAAATTCAAGATTTTGCATTCTACATGTGCACATCGTTGCTGAGACAGATCTAGATGGCGGCCCACCACAATATATCACAGCGAGACGCCGACAAAAATCCACCAGATTGTTGCTGGAATTTCAGCTGAGTGCGAACGACACCACAACTTTTCTTCAAGGATTACGCTTCGCCACGGGGCAGCACCGTGAATTTGCGCTGAAAAGTTGAGTGAACATATATATATATATATATATATATATATATATATATATATATATTAATACTACTTTGTACTCGCAGATAGCTGAAAATGTGTAATTTTATATTTCCCTAAATAGTGTGCTGTTTTTGCTAATATGTTTCGGTTGTAAACCGGTCAAAATTATACATATATATATATATATATATATATATATATATTACATACATTATACATGACCTTCATACATCCACATTGAATTGTCATATACAGTCAGCTATATACTCATGTCCTTTACTGTATCTTAACAGGCTTGGATGACGACAACTCGATTGCAAAGACAACCCGCAAGCCTTGTGCTCTTTCACCACGCATATAAAATATATATATATATATATATATATATGCTGTCCAAATCAATATGTCTCGAGATCTAGTACAACACAATACCTTAGTTAAAAATACGACTCAATCTGATTGTTTCCCGATCCACCGCCTATAACTTTGGGCTTCAGACCGCGACCAAATGTGGTGCATTTACATTTACTTGTATATAACAATGAAGCCCTTATACCTGTACGTCAAGAAACGTATGCAATACTTATGTCATATATATACAATTAATCCTTTAGTATGAATGCTTGGACGCGTATATATACATATATATGTATGTACCACTGGAACACTAGGACTATACGGCTAGACATGTATGCAAATATATCTCTTATAAAATCTGTCATCAATATACAAAGACCTGCTAGTGTACATATACATATATAAATATATATACAAATGTATACACACACGCGAGTGACGTAAAAGTTGATATGACAAAAGACGAAGTTCAGCGCAAAAAGTTTGGAGTGATTTGCCCGCGACAATTTCTCTATGTCTATGAAGTTTGCGCTTTAATGCGGTGGTCAATCTTTGTCGTTCTCTGCCACGTGACCTTTAGCGCTTTCATACATCCTCGAAAAGGATTTCCTGTAGACGCAATTATACGTACGTCAATTATTCACTATGTAAGCCGTGATGAGGACACTACGAAGCACCGCAGTCAGACGTAGTAGTATATACCAAGGCACACCTTGACAAAGCTCCCAGCCTAAGAAGACCTGCTAAAAATGGATATTACTTTCTGTGTACGTCTTGAGAAAGCACACAGCGTGATTAGCCTGCTCGTCATTGTAGATTACTATTGCGTACGTAAAAATAGGTCGCACCACTTTGCTAGATGCAAGCGCGCATGTCCAACTGCGAGATACAAACAATGCTGTTTACGGGTAGAATACCTTCAGGCCACCTTTTGTTGCTGCTGCGCTCGAAGGCCTGTTGAGCGTGGTGTGGGACGGGCTATATATATAGAACGATTGATGATACTAAAACAATATGAGAAGGCATATATATGGAGACAAATCAGATACTCCACCTAGTTCAATTTCAGAATGCACATCAACGATGAGGCACACCTCTTGATTGAAGAGTTGTAGACTCTATTCTCCTCTCTGTCGATGCTCTAACCTTTGTAAACTGACCTTGGCTTTCGAGAGGTAAACCAAATGATATTCGATAGATTTTATCAAATCTACCTTCTTCCACCATCAGTTTCTAAGTTAACTTTGCAGATATCCAGTTATTGAATTGATACTTGGTTGAACTGACCAAACATACGCAATGTGGAGAGACGTTGAGAAGCCTCCAGATATCCAGATATTCGGCCCTATTACGAAGTGGGGTATTGGCATCGTCACGGCACCGCCGAACAGCCTACTGTGACCAGGTGCAGTATCATATTTCCTACCTACTCGAAAATTAGTGTGATTCGTACTTCTTACTAATCGAGGCTGTTTTGACTAGAACTTTCTGTTCGTTTGATGACCTCCATGACTTGAAAATTTGTTATTTCCAGGTCTTTTCAGCATATTCACGGTAAAATCAGCTTCTGTCAAATAAAGTGCTTGCCGACATCATACACCGCTTTCCACAATGAGTTGAAATCAAAAAATGGTCACCAGGACAATTTCTAAACCAGCTATAAGTGAAGCGTGAATCAGAATGAAGAATGCATTCGTATATCACTTCCAGGCGATTGGTGGAAGGTTGAGTGTATCATGTGCCAGAGCATTCGAAACCATAACAGAGGCGAAGCTTGAGAAATTGAGGACAATTATGTGGTTTCGGTTTGAATGTTGAGTTCTCCTAAAATGAGGTGCACTTGATAGAAATGGATGCATACTTCACACGAAGTGTGCACTGTTTGATGTAGATCAGTGGTAGAGTCGAACATAATCCTGCAGTAACTTATGGGTCGATGCGGCTACTGGAGGAATTTGCGAGCACAAAAAGAATGAGTGATGTAGCGGCGATGAGAAATGGAGAGTACAAGAAATCCGTGCTTCCGTGATCAAGCCTAAGTTATTACTGTATTGTGGCTGAAACAAAACCAAGTATAAATCAACTGCACACGGAGTTAAACGTTGAAAAAGAAGAGAGGAACGCGGAGTGCTTTCAACTGAAGGGAATGCGTGCTCGGAAGTGTACACTCAAATGAGAGTCGGTTGATTTCTTATAATTCAGGTTCTTGGGTTCCTTTATGTCGTGCTGCGATTTACTCATCCAATTCCTACAATACAGGTTGGTTAGACCCATCCGAAAGGCAGACATAGAATGAATTCTGCTTTTTATCCCACAATAGTTTCTCTCTAGCACTCGCGGGGCACCCGTGTGCCAAGCAGAGGGTAAAGTCTCCAAGGTCTGAAATATATGCACCGTTGTACTGGCTGCGTTAATTCTGACGTAGAAAAGAATCAAGGAAGAGAAGAATGCGTAAAAGATATCAACATGGAAACATTTCTAACGCAGCTCCGTTGATCTGCTGATGTGCAACTCGAAGTTTAAGCCGAGTGTCTGCGTGTCCTGCTATTTTTCACTCAGCTATTAGAGGCGAACGACGTGTCGTGTGTCGTTTTTGACTAAAAGTTTGTGCAGGCAGTTCATGCTCCTATCGGAAACCGCGGTAGTACGGGCCGCCACGTATAGACTCGCTTTCGTTCAGTAGTTCAAGCAGAAAGAGGTCGTCCGTAGATTTCGGCTGAGTTTCAACGTGATCATTTTCGAGCGGACGTTCAAAAAGGCTGACGCATCCGCAGCGCTTCGTCAAGGTCCTAGCGATGGATAACGAGAAGCTTTTGAATTGCTGAGAGCGGCTAACGTATGGAACGGCATTAGCCTTTCGTGCTCAAGACAACAGACTAACTTGTGCAGTGGTGTTACATCGCGAGAAATGGCTTTACTGAGAGGTTCCAGTAAACGCCAAGGCACGAAAAGGAGCTCAACCAGGAAAGCCGACAGCCAACATTTCTAAGTCCCTTATTTATGAGGAAGGTGGTCAAATTTTTGATGCCTGTTTTCCCCTATCAAAGGCGGGTGTGAATGAGAATGACGCTTGCTGGCGCAGTTATGCTGCTTTTGATGCTCACGGCGTTCAAATATGTATCACAAAAGACCATGTGAGGCCTCACACTATCACTTTCTTTCCCACGCAGAAGATATTGCAGCAAGCGTTGCGCTGTCTGGTGAAGACCTGCGAGAGTACAAGCGTGTCTCACTCGTCACCTTTCGAGAAATTCGATGTGCCAGTGCTGAAGAGGTTCAAGGACATGTGTAACCGTGCCACCAGCATCGCAGCTCCATGTTCGGCTAGCGTTTGGAAAAAGCTGTTTTACATAGAGGGCGCGCAACGGTTACAACGCTATTTCATGTGTAAAAGCGTATTTTTTTCACTTGTCCTGGGGATTTTTGTGTAGAGGCCGATACACAGTTCCTCTCATGCTTCAAATTTTATTCGTTTATCTTGGGCGTTTTGATCTCAAGAGCGCGCTTCGTGGTCGCCGTCACCGTCGTCCTTACCTTCGGCTGTATCGCTCGCTAGTCGAGCCATAATGCACGGGCGCTTTCTGCAGTCTACCCGATGTGCGTGGAAATGTTTCAAAAATACAGCCTACTTTGAACTTCCTGGAATGTTCATACAGTAATCTGTTCTCTGCGTTGTCACCGACAATGTACACAGCTGTAGTCAAATGATAAAGTCTTTGTTCCCTTCGTGCGGGTTAGACAGGTCTACACCTACTAAAACAAATTCAATGTCTTTCAATGTGCAACTTTTTCTGCAAACTCAAGACGTTTAACTCCCGTTTTCCTTTTTGGATTCAGAGCCAGAGAACTCGTAAACCAAAATTTGATCGAATCTGGCCTCGTGCAGTAGTCGAAGGCAGCCCGTGAAGTTGCCTTCATCCGAGAACTCGACTAGCGGAAAAAGCGTTAAAACATTTCATGTGGGACTTTCATCCACGCGATGTAGCGTAGCGTATGGGTTGTTGAGTACATAAAGCACCTAAAAACAGTAAGCGGGATACTGATCAATGTGTGATTATGGCCTAAAAGGTACGGCATCTTCCCATTTGGCGGGGTTGGCGGTGGCACGTTCCGCACCTGCTCAATAGCAAAGTTGGTTCTGAAGACGACCTCTTTGTTCTCGTCCAAGTCCACCAGATCTGCCACCACTGAAGCAATTCGAAATGCTGGTGGCCTTTGGAATTTACAATGCCTTGAATGAACATTATACCTAGTGGCACTAGGGTCAACGGGGCCTCAAGTGCCGCTCTATCTCAAGATGCCAGGGCGGCAGCGGAAGAGGATATCTTTAAGGGAGACAGGAAATAAAGGTTAATTGAGATCTCCGCAAGGCAAAATGGTGCCTCCGCTGTCACCCGGTGCTTCTTTCCCAGATGACGCGTAGTTGGTCAAGTGTAGGAGAGAGCGTGTCTTGTTTGCAGTGGCAGTAAAGTGCGTAAAGTTGGGGGGTTTTGATGCGGTAGAAGAAAATGCGTGCAGACCCACTCTTACCTTTACACTTAAACTTGTTTGTGTCGGCATTGAATGCGCGAGTGGTGGCAATATGGAGTAATCATTCATGTGACATACCGGAGTTTGGAGAAAGAAAATAATTTCACAACTCTTGCAGGTTTTCTTGAAAACTGCTCCCTTATCCCAGGGATGACGGGCTTTCGGCAGATAAACCGTGTCGTCCTTTGTTTAACTCAAAATCTAACCATCAAGGAAACATCTACTTCTGTGCTTAGTAAGATAGCATCCATTATATGAATTCAAGCAGGTGTGCCCCGTGTGACTGCGATGATAGCGGCACCAAACATATAATCATGAAACTGTCCTCAACCAGTTAAATGGAATCACAAGCCCCAAGCCTTTTCAAAGTCGAACAATTTTTTTCTCTTCTTTTCCGTCAGATCCTTGCGGCCCGACGGCCGGTCAATGCATATAGCCTCGAAGGCTTGCAAAAACTGCATTATACGGCACTTCACAACCATTTTCTCAATTCTTCATTAGGCCAGCGGAAACAGCTGAGCCCGGTGAATACATCTTACTTTAAATTGAGGCGCTCATGTCAACTTTTTATCACAATGACAAGCTCTGCTGCCATTAGCGAGCCCAAGTGATCAGAAAGCTGCCTCATTTTATAGAGTTCATGGAATTAGTTCAAAAAAATCTTTCCTGCCAACTGTTATGTGTGAGAAGGAAAGTCATATATGGCGTGATGGTATCAACTGCTTCACGCGGTATCGTAAGAGGGATTGCTACTCAAATAAACAAAAGTGTAGAGATATAATAGGGAGTCCTGTCTGAAATCAATTTTCCCACGTGCGTGAGTTCTTGAATCCATGATGTACACGGAGTTCATACATAAGTTATGCTCCATACATGCTTTATAGTTGTAGTTTGTTCAATTTCGTGTGGTTTGTCACGTCCATTTTTGTGAAAATTCACCACGGATCCTTATTCTTTGTGGTAACTTTTTTCATATTCGCTTCCATACAATCCGATTGCTGGAGCTTTTTTTCATGCGGTGAAAGCCTCCGCAGTTTCCACACGTTATCATCCCTGGTACAGGTGCTTTTTCCGTCTACTTATTCGATCACTCACTTCAAATTGGTCATTTCCCGCCATGGAGGCAGGCAAAAATTCAGTTTTTACTTAAACTCAAACAGCAACAGGTTTCTCCAACTCGACCTGTTCTAGTAGTGACTTCAGACGCCCACCGTTCTGTGCACTCTGCAAACCAGCACAACACCTTCACAAGCGCAGCAGGAGCATTAATGGGCTAAAAGCTGCTAGAGCTCTACGTCGGCAGCTGCAGCGGCGCCGGCTTAGCTGCAGGAGTGGACAGAACATCTGAGTTTCGAGCTGTTCTGTTCGGGGCAAGAACGCTGCTATATTAAGCATAAGGGGGAGAGAAAGCTACGGGGGGGGCGAATAACAACGATTAGGGAATAGCTCCGTGTACATCATGGTTTCAAGTATTCATGCGCTGCGAGAAACAGCTGTCATGGCATCCGGTAACGACTCTTTTATAACTTCAAGATTGCGCGCTCGTGGAGCAGATCATATTTTTCCCCCCTCTAGCAAGAGCGGAAGACGCTCTGTGTATAAGTCTACTGCTGATTGTGTCACAACTGCCGCTGCTGTTGGCCGCCGCTCTCGAGTTGTAAACCCCAGAAAGGTAGATGTATACGGGGGCGAAAATACAGAGCTAGTGGATGAAATGACCTGTGCGCACTACAGATCTGCAAAAAAAGCGGTTGCACCCATGAAGCTCGCACGGCGTCAACTGGCTGCAAACCTAGTTGACACATCGGACACTGCATTTGAAGCCGGCGGAGGGTCCTCGGTGCATCCCTCCCATCAGCATGTAAATTACAGGGCCTGTAGGGTTAGTAGAAGTGTTACGCACAGCGGCTTGAAAAACGGTACGGCAGATCCTTCCTTGGTCGCTGCTTCGAGCACTGCATTCGAAGCTCCTCTGAAAGCTTGGACGAGAGGTAGGGCTGCATTTGCTAAGGTTTGTCCAAGTGACCAGGCAAAGGCGGGAACTGCGACTGTAACTCTGATGGCCGGAAAAACATTTGCTGCTGCTGCTGCGAAAGCAGCTACGCCAAAGGCACACTCCGTAACAGCGGTCAGCCGGACACATGATATTCTAACGAGCACACCAGGTATTGTACGACACTCCGAGAGCAGCAAAGTCAAAGGGAAGCATGAGGAGCAGCAGAAGCAAGTGCAGCAGAGTTCATGCACGGATGACGCAATTGGAAAGGATAGTTCTCCTACTTTGAAAAAAGAGACGAGCCACACAGTAATCACGCCCTTGCATCAGAATTCTGGAATGGAAACAAGTGAGAAAGACACTGATCCTACGATCAGGTGGAAGGTTGCATTCCCGTTACTTGTAAAACCGTTGACACCATGCGGTTTAGGAGCTTCACGATTAGTTTCACATTTATACCTTTACAGATGATGTACAGTTTTATCAACGTCTTTTCATGCCGAGTGACGAAAGGCAGTCTGCGAAACTCTGCTTTAACACACCTGCGCTCCCTAGCCTGTGCACATAAGAATCAAGGCGCGCCTACACAAATTGTGCAGACTGGTGTATGCTTTCATTTTTACCTCTGGTGCATTCCTCTTTTTCTATAGAACAACCCACACAGCCCGAAAAAAGGAAGCAGGATGTGAGCCAATGTCACAATGCCTCTTCGTCGATAACCGTGGCTCCAGAAGAGGAAGGGCAAAGCAAGAATACGTTCTATAATTTTTACGGTAGAGAGAGCGACCGAAAATTGCCTGAGGACATTTCTGCACAGTGGCTTTTTAAGAACAAGAAGCAACCGCTTCGAGGGGGTGCACGGCAAAGAAGTCGGCTGCCACAGAGACAGCAGCAGAAGCAGCCTCAGGTCGCACGGCATTGTCAAAAAAGAGATGAAACAACTGCAGAATCGATAGAGGAAAAATTGTCTGCTGTCCATCCCTCTGCTTGCAGGCAGAGAAGCAACAACAGCATCCGCGGTCCAAAGCCGTCTACACCGAAAGGAAGTACACGTTTCCTAGAAGACCTAAAAAAGCCTTCTCTGCAGCAGCAGCCAAGTGCTAGCACTACCTCTATAGAGGTTGACCCTGAAAACGGTGGCAGAACATCCAACTGCTTGAAAATCGACTGTATCGCTCGAGCTGCTGAGTGCTCCAAAATTAGTCCTAGAATTTTTATTGTACAGAATGGTGGTTATGCACAAAAGAAAGCATTTTTCAGCAAAACAGCTGACGTATTGGAGCCAGAGTCTCTACGTAGCCCCACAATTGATATTTCGACTAAGTGTTCAAAATCAACGAGCAAAAAAACATTAATTGCTGAGGGCGGCCGTAGCGCGGTTCTTCAGGAATACGTGGTGAATGCAAAAGCGAATAAAAAGCAGGTTTCTCTAACTTCACACGCAGAAAACGCCAGGAGCAGCCAATCGATAGAGCGGGATGCATATGGAACGTCTCACAAGAAAATATATGTCCTAAAACAATCTGGTTCAGAACCACACCCTTGCACAACACCAAAGTCGGCGGGCAATTCCAATTTCTCAGATGCAGCAGGTGTTCGATGGAGAGAAGGAGACAAAAATAAACACATGACTCGTGGTGATCAGGCGATATCCAGCGAAGCGAGAGTGGTGTTTATGACCTCAGGCATGCACGCTAAGGGATCGATATCAACTGCTCGACCTGCTTCCGCTGCAGCCCTTGGAGTTGCAAAAACTCTTACAGCTGCCCTGACCGCGGAGTCGACTGATATGACCACTGCTCCCGTTCAGTCTACGAATGCTGCTGCTGATGGCTCTGTTCCTGCTTTTGTCGGCGATTCTGCGCGTAATTCTTCTACTACCGTTACTGCGTCGCTGGTTACTACACCAGCTAGACGTAGTACTCCTGCTGCAGAGGTGGAATTTTCAGACACTTGGAGCAAGCTATTGTCGCCTGCACAAACAGCAGGCGCTTTCGCTCTGTCCGGTGACCGGTTGTGTGTGCTTCTGCCTGATGGGTCGCTAAATCTTCGGCTTTTCAAAGTCTTCCCTTGTAGGATTCGTAGCTTTTTCCACGAAAGGAAAAGCTGCCCGTTCTACCACAACTACAGAGATAGGCGCAGGTTTGGCAAAAATTTCTTCAGTAATCTAACGTTGCACAGAGACGCAGAACTTGCAAGAGTAACATCGTCTCAGCATGTCAATTCTACTAAGCTATGCGGTTAAGACTAGCCGTCTTTTAGATACGCGCATGTGCCGTCGCATACTTCTTCAAAAGGCTTTTCTTTGCGAATCTACTGATGGAATTCACATACAATTTCTTGCTCTATACAGGGTTTTTTACCACTCGTTGTTCTAAATACGGACTGACCCGTGAGTACGCAGAATCGAGCAGTGATCTATGCCTGCCGCAGCGATAGAAAAGAGTCAAGTGGTTTAGGTACGCTTGCGCGTTACGTTGTGTCTTACACTTAGGTACAAAGCGTATATGTATAGAAGTCTACCGAAAGACCAATATTGGTATAAATATATATGTATATAGATGTATAAAAAGAACGAAAATGTAGTGTGTGTGCAAAACCTGTAGCTCAACGGCTAGTAGGGTGGTGGTCGACGACAAAAGACTGACGAAAAAGAAATCTACATAAGCTCCCAAGCAGCCGTGCATTTGCCAATTTTTTTTTATTCAGTAACGTCTACCCTCTTGAAAGGCTACACTGGTGACGCCTACTGTACATTTGTGCGCGAGTATATAGGCGTTCATATTCGTTTGTTGAGCAATACGTGCACCTGTACATATATACGTAGATATATATATATATAAGTAATTGCCGTACATAGATGCACATGCAATTTCTTTGACGCCCCCACACGCGCATCGAAGCTGCTAATACACGAATAACCCTAACAAACACAAGGGAATTTGGACGTTGATTGTTCCACATGTATACAAAAAGTATACGAGCAGAAGGGCTGAAGTCCAGATATTCAGCTACATTGTAAAAAGCTATGTGCCTCCGCTCTTTTTGGTGTTCTAGGGTGCCTCTCAACTACCGGGCAGAGCAGTGTGACGAACATTTTGACTTGGACACGCCTACCCTCCAGTGCAGCAAAGGAGAAAAGTAAGCTCGGGGCTTGTGTAACCTTGTATTCGAATACATGTGAGAGGAGGATTACAAGCATTTGCATACACATTCTCACGCTAGTGCACGGCCCACCAGTGTATTCCTTCAGCTGCACAAGATACTGCAGAAATTCCTTCTACCCATAAATGTCCCTACCCAGTCTCTTGAATGATATGCTGATTATTATATTGCGCCGCATGAGATCATAGGCGCTGCATATTGTATCAGAGTGTTTCTCAGGGCGCTTACTCGTTTTGCTTTGAAACTGAAGAAGCTTATTCTGTATCGTCGACAACGAGTTCACACCTAATGTTCGTACACGAACTTGCGTAAAGCACAATCAACAGTCTTATCTAGTTTATATATGTGTGATGGTTGATCTACAAAAAGTGCAGGAAATGGGGCAAACTGAAACACATCCACCTATTTTCAGACATTAAGAATGTGGACAACTAAATGTATTAAATATCAATTTGCAGACATCGAGGGGGTGCTCAGAGACACAGAAGTTTCTCTTGTTTTCGACAGGTGCAAGAACTAGCGACATTTCTCGCGAGGTCCACTTCGTATATTTGCAAACTGATGTAACAAACATATCTTTACGGGAGTACTAGTGCACGCACAACTACACACATACGTTTCTGGACCGTAGTGTGTCTGGAAATTGTATATGTTAATTTTAATCTGTCAAGTAGAGACTTACTCTTCAGTATTCTGTATAATCTTACGTGCATATGATTAGGATGCATGATGAAAGAAAGACGGCACTTTGAGTAAAGTGCCATTTGTTTATTTAAGTAAAGTCTCATCCCATGCATGGCAGTTGTGAAATTCGTTTCGGGATTTCAAATCGCAGGTGCGAGAAGTCTCATAATCGCCATGAGCTACTTTACCACCCGCAGATATACAAGCAGCGTTTCTGTTCAAATTCACTACAATACTGTCTCCCCTCCACGAATAAGGTGAGAGTCTTTGCTGAACTATTTAAACTACAACGGCGGAAGCTGCAACAGAGACCTATTTTTGCAATTGTGGAATTGAGCTTTCTCGTTCTAGATGTGAGCAGTCTCACTCGATATCCTGCCCTTTTCTGTCCACCAGCTGTGCAGCATCGCTACAGAATGTATAAGCTTTAGTTTACATGCAAAATATACAGGAGCACAAAGGTGAAATCCTCAGTAGAAAGTTAAAGCGTTTGATTCCACATGTGTGGTGCAGAGGGTATGTTTCGTGCACGTTACCAGAAAGTGCCGTTACCAGAAAGTGCTAGTGTACTTGTCGCTCTAACAAACATATATTTTTCAGCAGAAATGAGGTTGTGTAATCGCTACCTATTGACAGGCAGCTTTTTTTTCTTCCTAGTTGACTCCTGCGTATGCTTGTTTCTGGGTTGCCGTTACCACACTTATTAGTTTCTTTCCATGAACGCTGCAGATCACTACCAAACAGATCTACTGGAATACCACGGTCACATGCTGTTGTATTCTGAACTGTTCTCTGTACAATGTGTCTCCGCGCTTCGTGCTCCTAAGCGTGCGCGGTTGTCGTAGACTTCAATGTGACTGCTGCAAGTTATGCTTTCTTTTTAATGCTATGTCTATGCGGCTACTATCTGTGTTGTTCCGGGAAAGTTGCTGCGCTGCAGGTTGCTGTCAGGCTCATTCAAGTCGTTACTAGATTCTCACATCCCGTTTACTGCAATAATACTTACGCTGCTGTCTTTGCACCGCTGCTTCCCCAGAACTTCTCTACTTTTCAAGTGACCACCTTTGAAAAAGTGCTTTTGGCTAATTTTCCATAGCAGAACCACTCTTGAAAATGTGGAGCCGCTAAATTGCAGGACTTTACGGTTCTTTCGCTTAAGGAACATGTTTCCAATAATGCAACTGCTACCGTTTCAGTCGTGTCACTGCATTGTGCTTCCTGCTTTTCTTGGGAGCGTATGGGTGTAGTGTAAATGAGTTTGTACTCACATACACGAACGAGTACAGAGAAATATAGTGATACATATGCGCGTCTGTGCATTATCGTGGACGCCAACCACAGGTACTGCATTTTCACTGACGTTGCGAGACTTACCCTTTTTGTTGTTCGTTCACACTTTTCATTGAATTTAGGGTGAAGGCAGCAGTGATGCGCGCGGACCGGCGGACGCATGCACACACAACGGCAGCAAAACAAACGCGGAGGCGGCGGAGGCGCCATTGTGTGCGTGGTGCATTCTGCGCCTTTGCACATTCGAGAAATGAAATACGCGCTGCTTTGTTTACAGAAGAAGAAGAAAAAATCCGGACAGCAAGCTTTTTTGTAAATAAATCAAACCATTTGGTGTCCTTACGGGCTCTCAGCATGACTGGCGAACCTGCGTGTATGCTCATACATATCAAGATTGTCGGCGGAGTCCTCTTATTGGTAGGGTTGTGATAACTGAATTGTTTTGCTAGAGTTTTCTCAAAGTTTTCAGACGTGTAGTGACAGGGCAGCATCTTCCAGCAGTATACAGAGCATAGAAGGGGAGCATTAGCGCATCAGGGATCGAAAAAAGAAGCAGCCGAAGCAAAGTCAACAGCTCTGGGTGCAAAGCACGCTTTTTAAAGGTAGCGCGCTACTACTGTAATACAGAAAAAGTGGATTATATTAGTTTGTAGATACCATTGAGCGAAACCTGGTTCAAGGTAGCCTCATCACTTTTAGAAAGCAAATGGCGTCTTGTGAAGCACCAACGTTCTTCTCCACAGATTAGGAGTAGGAAGTTTACACTCGTCAACACCAAAAGTACGAGCGCATCGGCACATTCGATCTCCGATTTCACGCCTTAAGCAGAGTCTTAGCGGAAAACAGCACTGTAAATTGATGCGATCAAAACAAAGCGGCAAACGCTCCAAGTTAGTGTGTACGGCGCATCTCTCGTGAACCAAGTCGACTGCCGTATAGACACTCGGCTTGGGAGCTGCCGCTGCAACAGCAGTGCTTTGAAAACAAAACAGCGACAAAAATACGAAGCAGCTATATTTACTAAACGAGGAATACTAAGTAAACTATTTATATCTTATTTTGCTTTGCAGACCGTATGCCTTGTTTAAGAATAAAAATGTTCTGGAACCCTTAGTAGCTCCGTTGTACAGCTGCAGCTCTCCAGCAAATTTTTTCCGCGGTCATAATAGCATATCTACAATATCAACAAATCATACACAAGTACGAAATGATACCTGATAATTAGCACAACGTCTCTAGGTTTGAAGTGAGGAGCCACACACTAGCATTAACATCTGAGTGTGTTTGTGAACGAGCGAACGTTTCCCGGCAGTAGCATCGGACAGATCTACTTTGTTTTTTGCTTTTCACCTTGACTACTCATGCTATCAGAGAACAGCCAAAAAATATTGTAAGGCATCTCATCTCCTGCAGCAGAAGCCGCAGCGAATAACAAACTTACAGTTCATATTTATTGATCCTTACGTGAGAAGTAATGTTGCATCTTTTTCAAGGAGGCATAACGCACATATAAATATTTGCACACCAAAAAAATATACGAGCGAAAGGATCACACTAAATGTTGAAAACCAGAAGGGGCAAGCCCTCACCTCTGTTGCATATTGATTCTGGTCCTGCTCCCGCTCTCTTGCTACTGGTGATATTGTGTAGGCTACGGCTCGGAGCCTTGTCCTGCGTGGGTCAAAGAAGTCCACTCTGCAGACTACCAGGAACGCTGTCCGTACGGGTAAGACAGCGCTAATTACCTCTACAACCATGCCCAGCACGAATAATGGCAGCAACCAGGAAAACAGCAGCAGTAACAATAGCACACACAACAGTGAATATTGCACAGATTCACTGAGCGGCAAATCTGGTAGTTACGCAGCACCTTCGGGAAGTGCTGCAACAGGAAATTTTTTAAACTGAGTAGGTGAAAATAAAATGTGAGAGGGTAAAGGAAAGGAAAGCCAAAGTACGGTGGCATCAAGAGGTACTCTGCAGATATAAGAAGTTTCCGGAAGCAACAGCGGTGGAAAATATCGCGGATACTACTACGTAGCAATATACTGCGATATGCTCAACGCATGACTTTACAAGATAGTCTTCTATAATCACTGTGAGATTAATAGGTCGGTGGATTTTTTCACAGCTTGAGCGATTGTCACTCATGCAAATCCAGGCACGACTCTTTAGTGCTGCTGTTTCAATTCATTTCCAACACTTCAGCGTTGTTTAAGTGCTGCTTGATGGTACGATTTCGTGCATGGCGGAGCGGTGCCGCTACGTGATGCTGCTTTTTGTCTACCCTTGGCGAAAGGAGAGTGCTTTAACGGACTTTTATACCGTCAACTGTCAAGAATTTTGCTCTCGTTTAACTTCTGCCTTTTCTTTCAGCGCACGCTGCAGCTTTTCTCACGGTAGCAAAGAACAATTGTATCACCCATCATACTACAAAACAATGCCGTGCATCGATTATCGCCCACCGCGTTCCCCCAAAAAGCCTGCTAGCAGCAGTGCTACTGCTACTGCTTCAGAAGGCGATCAGAAAGACATTACAAGCAGCAGCAGTGACTTAAAAAGCACTTATAAGCTGCAGCAGCAACTGCAGCGCAACACCATCTCCTGTACGAATGAACAAAATGCATTAGCAGCGTCATTTTGGGGATGTCCTAGAGGGTTCTTGTGCGCTTTTATCATGAAGCGAGTGAAAGACGAGTACCTGCTATGGACCCGCAGCAGTTTGACTACGGAGCGCCACTGCCCGCTGATAAACTAAAGCTTCTGCAGCCTTTATTTTTATCTCCCCCACTTTTCAACTTGGATGACTTTGAAGCTTTCGGACACCAAAGGTGCGTCTATCGCAAATTAGTTGCAGTTCCAGTTTCCCGTGAATCACTTTGTATATTTCGAAAATGGCGAAGATTTGAATTTACTTAGAATTGTCTACGTATACATATCCGACTGCTACGGTCACGTTATGAGACGTATATTTCATAACGAAGAAGAGGAGTTCTCTAGACAACTTACATGCGTGCACCAATCCAACGTATTACTGATCTATGACTTAATGCTACGTTTAGCCTAACATATAAATATATATATATTCTACTGTTTTTAATACAGATACACAGATATAGGTCAGTACATTGTTGGTCAAAAATGTATGAATACACATATTATATATCTTACATGTATATGCAAATAAATGCGTACAACAGAATAAGTGGCTTATAAGCAGGTATTACGAAAAAAAATTTACTGCAAAGGATTATATTGCGTAGAAGTCAACTATATGTCCACCAAAGTGGATGCCCGCATCGAATTGTTCAGATGTATCACATCAATTATCTATTTCATCCGAAAACCTGTTTGAATCAACGCATGTGTATATATCAATCCATTTACATCTTGTCCCCCGTAATTAATCCAGAACTGCGTAGCACTTTTGCATTCGTGAGCGTCGATTGTCGATACGCCGATCTTCAAAAACCCCGTCTGTCTTGATCGAGTGAAGAACTGAACACGTTCGAATATGAATATACGTACATATTTTGCTTTGATACAAAGAGAATGGAGAATGTATACGATTGTAGTACGTATAAGTATATACATATATATATATATATATATATAATATGTATCCTGCTTTATGAAAGTACCGACTGTTTAGATGACTAAATGCACGCTCCATTCATGAAATTGGCCCATTACGCATTCGGTCCTTCAAGCCTATCAATACAGCTAAAGAGTCTGTGCAGGTCTGACAGACACTAGTACCACTCAAAATTATGACACGGATGAGATGCCTGTGTAACAATATTACATTGTAGGCTTATATATCCATCTTTCTTGTTGTCTGCAATAACGGTGACGTATGCATTCAAGCGAGCTTTCCTACTAAAACACGAATTAACCCGACTTCCTTCCTTGGAAGGCGTATTATGGAGCGCTCCTTGAGTAGCATCTGTTATCATCTGCACTCTGGTTAGCAATTATACTCGTATTCATGCATAGAGATCGATTTGCTGATTGTGCTGATAGTGTAAATATATATATGTATATATTTCTAGACGTATACATATATGTATATATACGCCACTGTGCAAGTATTTTGTAAAAAAATGCATCTATGTATATATATATATATATATATATATATATGTATCTATCATGGTCATGTAGGCTTGCGGGATAGAAGTTTAGCGGTTTTGGTTATAGGCGCCTTGTGGCGTCCACTGTACAGAGCAGGCCGTGAATTTTGTGTTACCTCGAGTTAAGCGCCAGAGGCTTGTGATCAGAAGTTACCAAATATTCATCAAGTGTCTACAAATGCGCGCCGCACGCACCCCCCTCTTCCCCACGTGTTTTGTATGAACAGGTTGTTTTGCATAGCTGCTTCCGAATATAGAAATATCAATGCATATTTTATCCAGCCTTTGCAGACATAGCTGTCTTCGAATACAATTTGCCGGAAAACACACTACCGCATGAACACACGTACATATATATGTATTATATATCTGCATTGAGCACGCTTGCAATATCCCATTGCAATCTCACACGCAACGAGAGGCGCGCATGCACCCCGCAACTGCTTCGCTTTCCGTTCTGCCCTGTCTATGCTGCTGACTTCAGTCGCCTCACCACAGCGATTAGAAGAAATCCAGGAGGCAGCGACAGCAGCAGTGGGGCAGCGGATATAGACACAACAGTCGTGCCGTCCAAAGAGACTGTGAGACCGCCTCTCTTTTCTGCTTGCAAAGCGCCGAGTCAGCGAGCCTATTTTCCGCGCAGTAACGGAGCCGAAACAGCAACAGCAACCACTACGAGTGCTGCCTTCTTTCGCTTGCGGACTGGTCACTTGCCCCCCCACTTGCAAAAACAGCAGGAACACTCAAGTCGAGAACAGCAACAGCAGCAGCTTAAAACTAGCAGCACCTGCAAAAGGAGGCCTCGTCTGCATTCTACTACTGCACCAGAACAATCAGAGGCATCGACAGCTTCTGCGCCAGCCTGTGCTGCTTCGCCCCGCACTGCCGAGGCAGCAATTGCCACGTTGCTAGTGGAGGAGTCAAAGGGTTTCACACGCACTTCAGCAACCTGCTGCAGGCCCAAACAAGGGACCCCAGTCTCTCTGACTTTGAAGGATGGGGGGGGGAGTGGCGGGACTGTGTTTGCCTGCCTTACGCAGAGCTCAGCCTTTGAAGAAGCCGCAGCCACGTTAGCGACACGAGAGCAGTCAGAAGTGCTAGGAGGACAGCAAGAAGCAGTGGCTCTTCAGCACCGCCTGGGTGGAGTTTCGTGTGCTGAAGGAGGACAACTAGGAAGACAAGTTTCTACGCAAAACGATGCAGGTGTGCTTAACTTTGAAACGCGAGTCTCTCCCATTGCTGGCAGATCAGCAGCTTCTGCAAGTGAGCAAAACGCATCACGCAACTACGAGGGCCAGCAGACCCAATGGGTAGAGCCAAACAGCGAGACAGAAGCAAAAGAGGCAGCGGCATCAACGGGGGAGCGAGAGCGAGTGACAAAGGAAGCTGCCTCTGTCTGTATCAGGGCTCTTCACACCTCTGAGGAAAACGTGTGTCTGCAGCAGCAAGACGATGTGTTGATGCAGGTTTCAGCGCTGCTGCTAGGCGGCGATTCTGCTGCAGCAATATGGCCACCGGCAAAGACGATGGCTGCTTTTTGTGCAGCGAGAACGCCGGCAGCAAAGGAAGAAGCAGAAGTGGCCAGCTTCCCCTTCCTTTGTGGTGAAGCGGGGAACAGTTTGAGTGCCGGGCAGCCGAACTACAGCAGCCAGTCAGAACTGCAAACGTACGTCCTGCAACAGCACGAGCCTCCACAAATACACGATTCTCAACCGCATTCGGTCCAAGAGCCGTCCAAGCATTTCCACCAGGAGCAGCCTGAACAACTTGAGCAGCCTCACCAAAAAACGCTGCAGTATTCCCAATGTCAGCAGCAGCATCAGGCAAGTTTTACAAACCCCCTTGAGTTTCTACACCCTCCTTACAACTTTTCTAAAAACCAGGTAACATCTCGGCAACAGGTGAAGTCTCAATATTGGTTTGGTGCACAGGGAAAAACGACTGAGGAAAAAAGCAGCATCTTTTCGGAACGGCTCGCTTGCACAAGTTTACCCGAGCCCGCTGTCTCCTCCTTTTTTGGAGAACGCTGGTATCCGGCCACACTCGAAACAGCAGTTGCAGCGACAGACTCATTGACGATCAGACAGCATCAGCAACGTGCAACGAGAGGATGCAGCGAAGACTCGAGTAGTCCTCATAGTGGCAGACTTGTCCCCGGAAACAGCGACAGCACTAGCAGCAGTCGAAAAGAGTCACGAGATAGCAGCAGTCGCTGCAGTAACATGAGTTGCCTCGATAAGAGCGCTTCAACAAATGTACTCGCGCAGCATAAGCTACAACACCGGGGCTACACCATGGGGGTGCAGCCCGAGAAACTGCATCAGCAACCCCTTCAACGCCTCTTTGACAGCGAGCAGAATACAGAAGCTACGAACGCAGTTGACGTGTATCAGCAATCACCGCCCGCACTTTCACAACAACCCTGTGCATTCACTTTGACAGACAAAGCATTGCAGCGTGACATTGAACTGCAGAGGCTACGCAGCGACTCCAGCAGCAGCAACTTTTGCGAGAGTAAGACACTGACTAGAAGCAGGCTTAGTTGCAACTCCCGCAGGCGTTTTGTAAGTTTATTCAACAACGGTGGCATATGGCAATCTTCTCTCTTCGGCAGTGATGACGAGAGTGGCGCTGCCCAGAACAGTTTGATAGCCAAAAACCATTATTATCCACACTCTTACGAAGAAGATGCCAATTTATCATCTGCTCTTGCTGCGGTGATTGGAGACGACGGATTCGACGACGTTGTGATTAGCCGGGGTTCAACTACGGGATTGAACTATCAAAACAATGACACTCGACGCGCTGTAGCAGTCCCACTAGCTGCAGGCACCTCCACAAGGTTGGATGACTCTACTACGGCTCCTGCTTCTGGGGTAGGGGACTGCACGCTATTTGTTTCTTCACCGCCACTTGATGTCGCTGCCTGCACAGTCAACAGCTGCAGCGATGCGCAGGGTTCCTCACTATTTTTGTATACGGGCTCGTCGCCACCACCCGCACTGTGTAGCGTCGTTCAACCGCCAGCACCAGCATCCAAAAAGTTTAGTGAAACGGAAGCAGAGTTAGCGCATAGGTCACCGTCTACTCTTCAGGACTCCATACAGAAAACGGGAGCGGAAGCGGAGCATTCCTGGCTGCTGCAACTGCAGCGGCAGCACGAGAAAAGCATGGAAGCACCACTTCAGTTGCCCTGCCCTTCACAAGCGAGTGAACAGCAGTTCTCGTACTTGCACTTTCAACAGGCTGCGCTTGATGCGAGTAATAACGCGCGGCCTCTCAGCAACATCGTGTGCAGCGACGAAAAAGAAACTAGCCACCATGCAAATTCAGCGACAACTACTGCGTTACCAGTCGCAGCAGCATCAGCGGCAACAACGACAGCACCAGCAGCAGCAGCTGCTGCTGATCAAGGCTCGCTGTTTGGTTTATTCGAGCCTGCTTCTTTTCTGCAAACAAGTGGCTTGACAAATATGCGAACAAACTTGGTTTCAGCTGGACTGACGGGAGCATGTGAGGCAACACCCACAACACGGTTAAGGTCAGAGTCGTCATGCTGCGCGAGCAGCCCAAAAAAAGAACCGCTCATTGCAGCCGGTGCTACGCTCCATAACTGCGGGCCGTTATGGGATGCTGTGACCAGTGTGGTTGAAGAATCTGTTGCTTCTGTCTCCTATCTCGGTCAGCCAGAATCTCAGCCTAACGCTTTGAATTTTTCCGCCCCTCTCCGATCGTACTGTCTCAGAAGCTTCGAGCAGGAGCAGCAGGAGCTGCAAGAAAAGCAACGAAGCAGTCTTGAGCAGCCAAAAGAGGAGAGCATGCAGCAGCATCACCAGCAACTCGTGCAGTGTTTGGAACAGGAGGTGCACCAGGCAGAGCAATCCTTTCCGCTGCCGTGGGAGTATTACGCTTGCATTCCTGATAGTTTGTCTACTGATGATCCCGTCAAAAGCACCCCACATCAACTACCGCCGCAACAGCCGCTGTGGCGCAGCAGCCCTTTACAGCAGCCGATGGTCGATGCGGAAATTTGTCGTGAAACCGATGAAGATCTGCAAGCGCATCAAAAACGATGGCTTTTCTTACCGTCAGTTCAGCAGCTGCAGCGTGACCTAGAGGCAGGCAACAGCAGTCGTTTTATACTGGACGCTGAATTATATGCAGCTGCTGCTCGAGCACCTCAGACTGAGAGCCTTGCTACGGAGTTGAAGGATTCGGTTCTGGGCCAAAAGAGCGACCAGCAATCACTGCAGCAGTATCAGCAAATACCGTGCTGCGCCTTTACTGCAGCCTCAGTGGCTCCTGCTTCCAGACCCCTTACGCAAACGTGCTTGTTACAGAGTCACTCTTCCAGTGCTGCAGTGACAGCACCAGAAGCAGATGCAGCTGTTGCAAAGGTAGTTGGTACTACTGCTGTGCCAGAAACCTATCATACAGAAAACATATACAGCACTGGGAATTCC
Source organism: Podarcis erhardii (assembly GCF_964252035.2). Taxonomy (NCBI): domain Eukaryota; kingdom Metazoa; phylum Chordata; class Lepidosauria; order Squamata; family Lacertidae; genus Podarcis; species Podarcis erhardii. The sequence continues at coordinate 27,629 of NW_028292824.1, read as the reverse complement.
ATTAGTAAAGCACGTCAAGTAGATACCAGTGCTGTTATTGCAGTGGCTGACAGAGATATGGAGTCGAACTTGGAGGCGACAGCCGCTGGAGCATTTTTTGTGGAAGGTCTTGCTGGCAATCTTCTCGTTGGCCTGAAAACGGTCGAGGAGCAGCTGCGAGTGCTGCTGCTTCTGCTACGTTCGCACTTGTGGGATCACTGCTTAGTAGTGTTGAACGTGGACCCAACAGAATCAGGTGCTGCTGCAGCAGATGCTGACGATACACTTCAGAATGACCTTCGAGCAACATTAAAATGCTCTCCAGAAGAGACAGCAGCGGAGATACCTGGCGCGGCGCAAGCGGTTTCAGTAACAGCAGCACTAGTTGGTGCTATAGCAGAGGTGGAGCAGTACGATGTGATAGATGAGAAAATAGCAGCCGGCAAGACAGAGGTACGACTGCACAGTGAGCATTTAGATGACTTCAGTCATATATGTGTGCTGATACACACATAGCTGTTTGTGATGATGTAAATGTTGTTTTTGGATACTGCAACACTCGCTTTGGCGCCAAAAATTTTGGCAATCTTCCATCCAATCCCCTAGGTCAAGGAGACGCCGATGACGCTGTTTGTGGGTGAAAGAGAGCAAGAGACTTCACACGTTTGTTTCGTTTGTCTTCTAAGGTAGACCTTTTCACAGTTCTTTGTAAAAAACCAAACCTTGAAACGATGGATGCATTATATTTTCGCCGTTCTGTCAAATCTTCGAGACCAAGGGGTTTATCAGTTATACATGCTGATTTTCCTTTCGTTAAATTTTAAAAGCTACGCTGCACACATGTTCTACAGGCATGCGAAAACTGCCGAGAAATCACACCAAATCCTTTCCGCTTATATAATCGAAGACATAGTCTCATGCGCGATGCAATGGTCGTGTATCTTTCTTCGTTTCTCTTGTTTTTCAGGAAAAATTGCTAGAAGTGCTACTGCATGCAAACTACGGTGAAGAACCTGGTGACATGCGTGCAGTAGGAAGTGGAATAGCCGCTGCTTCAATTAGGTCTGATGCCTGGAGGGTGCTAGTGCTGCGACGGAAACGCATAAATTGGCAACGTCAGCATTTCAAGGCGGTAGCAGACGGCGAGCGTCAGCAGAAGACGAATGGAAAGAGAAGCGTAGAAAGCAAAGACGGCGGCATTTTATCATTTGCCGTAAGCTAGATTCTAGCTCTTCAATCAAATAGACAGCAGAAACAAGCTTATTTGCAGAAGTTGTTTGTGTAAAGGAACGTCCTGCAGTATTACCCACATACACTGCCGTCGCAGCATGATACCAGTGCTGGCATTGACACTGCTTCCTGCTTTTCCATGGAAACGATATTACGCTACAACAAACTTTGTTGACTTACCAGTGCAACAAATACAGCGAGAGACATTCAAGCTTGTAAGGTAGCCGCACTAGCCGCAGCGAGAATTGATTAAATATATCCACATTGCTTCGCACCAACAGTGCAAAATCGCATTCAGTTTGGCTTTTGCAACTAAAGTACCCCTCGCCACATGCTTGTTCCGCTGCTACACTGCTAGAGGCGGTAGCAGCATAACAAATATCCAGAGCATCCACATGCAGTTTATTGTTATCATTCATGGTGCAGCAATATAAGAAAGCTTAGCAAATGCATATTTGACATTGGTATCGCGAGTATAGAATCCGATGTTGTCTCACCAACCATCTAATTGATCGCTGCACAAGTAAGTCCACCTTTAGGGTTTGAATCTATATACGCTTATTAGCGTGGCTTCTGGGCGCAAGAATTGATTGACTTAAATTCGCGCGTACACTATCTCGGTGATGCATAATTACCACATTCCATAGCATGCACACAATCTATATCCATGAAATACGTACACACTTGTATGTTATCCTTACACACGCATTAGACATAACGCATTCTGCTGATTCAGGTAATTTTTCTGCACGGCTCGACAGACCATCTAGCAACGAGTCTACAACACCTCAAACTTCATCGGCAGGTGCTGCAGAGGCAGCAGGATCAGCGTGAGCTCGCTGCGTTACATCGCAGCAGCAGCAGCAGTGTTGTGTTTGAAGCAGCAGAGTCAGTAGCAGCAAAAGCGCGAGGAGTTGCGATACATCTTGTAAGTGGATGCGTCACTCGTATCAACTTTCTATCAAGTTTTTCTCTAGAAGAGCAGATGCGCTGTGTTTTTCCGCCATCGAGTGAGCTGCCGTTGTGGACAGCTCTTTTAGGATTTAATGAGAGTAGCTGTGCCACCAACGGTGATAGCACCGCAAAAGATCCGTCTTTCAGCCTTTATCCACAATTGCGCAGTTTACGTGCTCACGCCGCTCAGTCACTCGGTGCTTCTTTCTCTGTAGAAGAGACGTTACTTCAGAAAATAATTGGAAGTCTTACTGCTAGCGTGCTATTCTGCAGCAAACAAAGCAGCGGAACCGGCAGTGAAATGCAAGCGCACCTGACTTCAGGTACCGATAGTAGCAGCAACAGCAACGAGATATCCGGGCAGTCCAAACATTCGTTTTGTGGACAGATTTCGAGGAAGCAAAGCTATGAAGATACAACAGCGGCGACGACAACGAATGCAACCACTTCCTCCGGCTTCCTCCGTTTCCTCGCCCCTATGCCTTGCGATGGGTTCTGAAAAGCAGCTGGATAACAAGTTGCAGCGGTGCGCTTTTTATCTTCAAACACTTCCAGCATCTGCTGCTGCTGATCTGCCGCGAAGAGATGAAAAGACGAACCGACAAGTACCGGCGAAACTCTTGGACAGAACTGTCTCAACCGTTGCATCAGCTGCAACAGCACCAGTCTTACTCCCAGTAGCAGTAGCAGCAGCGGGAAAAGCACTTGTAACCTCAATAGCGCAAAGTGTAAAATAGACGATATAACTGCTCGTATTGGGCGGGATTGCTCACAGCAGAGCAGCAGCACATGCGGCATCGGCAGCAACACCACCAACGTACGTGAAGGTATATGCACTTCGAGCGATAGTAAACGCAACATCTGCAAACCGAAGCACAACAGCAAAAGCATGCCAGACACCACTAGACAATCAGAACAAATGTCGCTTGTGCTCTCCTTGCTGCTGCTTGAAGAACTGCGCCGCGTAAGCTCTTCACTGGTTACGTCAGCGGGAACTGTGCAGCAACAGCAACTGCTTGTATGTTTAAGCCTTTCCTGCAAGCCTTGGGACTCATCACTGCTGAGTCATAATAAGAAAGAGAATTGTTGTTTGGAGACTGCTGCTGTTTCTGTGTTCCCGTTAAGAGATCCGGAAGTGGATGCGAGTATACTTGTTGCAATGCGTCAAGCAGGTCAGTAATTTTTAATGCTCTCGGTTGGGCATCCACGGGTGCCCAGACATGTAGATATATATATATATATATACATATAAATATAAGTAAAGTGAGAAAGAAAGTTGTAGCGTTATTTCCTGCAAGCATGCCCGCTCGCACGTACTCTCATAAAACAATGAGAGATGAATGTCGAGATGGAGATTCTTCTCTGTGAACGCGAACGTTGTAAACTCACCACCAAATATGCCACCCGCTCCCTTACTGGTAGACATTGCGCTGACGTAAAATGTCTCCACTGGCGCTTCCGCAGTAACGACCAGAAAAGTTGTCTATCTGCAGGTTTTTTAGTTTTGGTTAAACAATTTTTGGGTTTCACGGTCAGGGACCCTACGCACTATTGCATGAGCTGAACAGTTAGCTCCCAGATACATCTACAACTAAATGCCTCATGCGCCTAAGACGCGGCAAACCTGGGTGCTGTACTTTCGTTTACTAAATTGCTTCTGCGCAACTATGAGGAGGTCCTAGTTATCGTGACTTTTACCGGGATTCTAGCTTCTTAGTGTGGTGTATTCTTTCTCAAACAGCGTCCCTTGTACAGAATGAAATTGCGATTCTTCTCTTTTGAAAACCTTGGAGGTGGTGTACCCGTGTAGCTGAAGAGCGACTAACAGAATAGGCAGTCACGAACGTGTATATTGAATGTCATCAAGAGAAGTACGACTTGCCAACGTCCAGTGCTGTCTTACAAGAATTACTTTCTCGCAAATCAAAAATAGCACGATGCCACACTGCCAGCGCAGAGGCTTACGCGGGTTCAGTTTTGTCCGAAGGAACTTTTACGCCGTTCTCGCTCTGAAATTGCAATACTGCATTATCGCATAGCAGGAAACACTGGTTCGTTTACTTATGCGTTTGCCTTTTTTAGTCAGTGTACGAAAGAGAGTTTGAAAACGTTTAGAACTCGTGTACGTACTGTATCTCTCTTTACACAGACACGCACACGTATAGAGGAAGACACTTATTGAGAAGGACAACATAAAAGAGTGGTGTACGTGACTATTACCTTCGTATTATCGGCTGTCTCAGACTCACACTTTATTCGCTCACATAAACCTATATACGTTCTCACACTTGAATAATATATATATATATATATATATATATATATATATATATACATATGTATATTTAGTAATTTATTATCTACGTGCAAATGATTATACATATAGTTGGACTTGCCATGCGCATTTTTTCTCAACCGTGAAGGGCGCCCTCAGGTTCTGTTGTAAAAGTAATTGTAGACTTAGTCAACGGTTACTTCTGTCTGTCGTTTCCTCCCTGCTCAGTAGTTTACAATAAAACGAAAAATGGCAGTGCAAAGAATAGTGGCAGATCCCCCACCAATGTTACCACGCATAGCAGCCACAACTGTGGTCGCCGGAGTCTGAGCAGCATTGGCAGCAACAATCATAGCAATATTAGACTTCCTGGAGGTACAGAGATTTTATCGCGTCGTCAATCTGTTCTGTGTGGGCCTCTTAAGCTAAAGCTTCAGCATCAACAAAAGCAGCAGCCTCAGCATCAGAACCAGCAGCAACAGCAGTGGGAATATCCAACTTGGCTTACGCAATTTCCGCGCGAGGAGAAAACAGCTCTTCAGCTGATACAGCAACTGTTGAAAGTAGAAGCACGGCGGCTGCAGATCTACAACAGTGGGTGGAAAAGAACTGGGCGGAAAATGAAATGCAACATTTGAAACTGGTGAAGTGCAGCAAGGCTGACCAGGACCCACTGAAAAGCGCCAGGAAGTCTCCAAGAGAATGGACAGGAGACTGCAGGACCACAGATTCATGCGAATCAACAGCCAGTTTGCCACGTACACTCAAGGACGTTTTGTCCACATTAAGATATCCAGCGGATGAGCCACAGAAAAAAGCGGAAGAAGGTCAACTACCAGCAGCTGCGCCACAAGCAAACAGAGAAGGTATCATAAGACAAGACCAGGTTTTGGCAGGATATGCAGGCGTAGATAGTCAGAAAATAGCAAGAGAGAGTCCAGCAATTCAAGTGTCCGGTGTGAAAGCAGTGAGTGTGGGAGACCATTTGCTACCGCCAGCAAACGCGGTACGACGATGGCTTGCGATGTCATATTTACCAGAAGGTCACAAATTGGCGGGTTCGAAGTGGACCAAAAACAGCTGCTACGCTCATTGTGCTGCCGCCATGTGCGACAGCTGCAAGACTTTATAGAGAGTTTCCTCTTCCACGACCAATTGACAGCTTCAGAAGCAACTGCAGCAGCAGCCACCACGATTCATCACTGCAGCGTCGTGCAAAAATGTTGCCGAAGAAAGAGTCAAGAGAATGTTATACAAAGTTGTCTTGATGAAACCTGCATCTCTCTGCAGAGGCTGCAACCGGTGTTCATGGTACTGTATATGCAAAATCAGCAGCAAGGATGGGTGCCAACTGTTCCTGTGAAAGCGTTTCACTATCAGCAACCTCACTGCTGCCCCCCCCCAAGAAACTTGCTTTCTGTAAAGAGTGGAGGAGCATCAGCAAAGCTACCTCGAGCGACTGCAATGACAACAACTGAATCAGCACACATACCACCGGCTGGGACAGTGCATATGAGTGTTACTGCTACAGTACCGACGCCCACGGCAATAGCAAGAAACGATTCAATAAATTTAGTACTACAACTTCGCATCACCCAGGACAGGCCGATATGAGTGCGAAAAAAGCGCGTAAGTTCAAACAACGGCTTCCAGAATGGCAACAGCAGCAAAAACGCTATGCAAGACTGTGGTGCATTCCTTGCAGCAAACCGCCCGTAATTTGCGAGTCTCCGTTAGAAGGCTTTCATAACAAAGACGCAAACAACTGCTGCGATTTCACTGGCAACAAAGACAAAGGCTCGTGCCCAAACAGTTTTGTTATCGGAGACGGCTGCACCGTTGCGAAAGGGTGGACGGTGATGTGCTGTTTTGTGCGAAAAAGATCACGCGTTGCAGCGTTGTAAATACTATGCGAACAAAGAGAAACCGCAGCGTCAAAAGCAGGAAGCAAGAGCATCATTCAGACTCCTACCTGGCAGCTTCTCTGCTCACATGCTTTCCACTTGAATTGTGCAAAGCGACTACTTTTACCTATTTTCCGAGGCCGGTGCGTATTCCAAGAATTTCTTCCTCCCCTCAATAATAAAATATACCCAATCACTTCACCTGAATTAAAAAAGTTCTCTAAGCAGTTTCAGTAAAAGCCCCAGTAGCAGTACAGTTTCCAGACGCATCTTGAAGATGGCAGCGGTAGCGACAGCAGGTCCGATGGTACCAGCGGCAGCTTCGACACTAATCTCGACAGAAGCGAAAACGCTAGCCTCACAATTAGCAACTTTGATAGCACTCCATTCATTCCACCGAGTCAGGAACCGACAGTATTTTTCAAAGCTGGTGCTGCCATTGCCAATCATGAAGCAGTTTACATAGTATATTGCAGCTCTCGGAGGCAGTCAGCGGCATATCAGTCAACTCCAGCGGCCCCGAAATCTCGAGCACTATTACCACTCTCCAAGCTAGCAGACACAACCGTTGCTGCAGCAGTAGAAGCAGAGGAGCTGCTAGACGCAACCTTTGCAACAAAAAATTCAGGCGCTCTTCAATCAGTGGTATTCCAGATTTCATTAAAGCAGCTCGCTCAAGCAACGTCAGCCATCAGAAAGCCAGCAGCGTCGGCAGTACGTGGGAGGTTGTTGATGAAAGATCCAGAAACGTAGAGACTCCACTGCTTGTCAAATCTCCGGTAACACCATCCTCCAATTTGTGCTTGGCTTCCAGTTCAGTCACTATTGATTTTTTCAAGGCAGCATTACATGATAAACATTGGCTCAGCAGCAGTGAGGAGGTGCAGAGAGCAACAAGGGAAATATGTAAACAGAAGATTGCACATTGATGTAAACGCTGTTTTATATTCTCCATAAGAGCTGTATTTGATCCTCACAGGGTTACCTATTTTCTTATAAGCACTTTTAAAGGCAGTCGCTCAGCTTAAGCAGCAGCACGCAGCTGCGCTGCTGCAGTTACATACGCAACAGCATATGCATCAGCGACCGTCGCTACTGCGAAATAGCGCAAGTATGTCTTCAAAAGATGAACGAAAAGAGAAAGACGCAGTGTTTGAGCTGCCCGCGTCAAGCGGCCCCAATAGACACGAGCATCAAGGGATCGACGAGCAAGACAGAAGATCCGAAAAGAAGAAGCAGATTGGATTCAAAGCGAGGCACAACTACAGTTACAGAGCCAGCGATAGTAGACGCGGCATATCGAGCGGCAGGTTCAGCGGTAGTGGATTTTTCAATTTGAAGCAGCGTATATCTACACCGGAGGTGATGTTAGTTATTTACGAAGCTGTTTACGCTCTCTCATTGTGTCATGAGGAGGTAATGTTTCAGGCTCTGAGTCCTGCTTCCGCGAACTCCTTACCATATTTAGAATTCCCATTGGTACATACAGCGCTTTATCTGTTGAGCAGATGCGGTCGCATTGCCACCGACAACGACAGAGAAAGCAGCCCTCGAGACAGTAGCTCTAGCAACGTCTGCATCCGCAAGAACAACTGCAACTTGGGTAGCATAGAAGAGTCAACAGACAGCATTCTTTGGTCTGACTCTTACAATGTAGCGAGGAATATGAACCATGAAGTTTTAGTTGCCGGAGCTGGATGCGCTCCTCTTCTGAGACGGCTACTGCTGATTTGGCTTCAAGTGCCTATGGATCTGCTCAGTGAAATGACGGGTAGCCATATTTTTCCTTGGAGTCGTACTTCCGCTTCAAATGCTTCTTGTGGCAGCCTTTTCTCAAAGAGCGTTGCAAAAAGAAACCAGCACCTTCTGCCGCATCTTCACTCTTTGCTGCCTGCGACAAAATAGCAGTTCCAGCAAGAGGAGAGCATTCAGCGTCCGCTGTTAGTGGAAGCGCCGTTTTCAGTAACTGTTTAACGCATCCTTTCTTCTGGTTGATTAACCAAAAAGCTGCATTCCTTGACTGTTGCGTTGTTGCCTTTGAACTGCAACCGTCTTCTCTACTTTGTGATTGTGCAGAGATTGTAGCAGCCGCTGAAGTTGTAGAATTGATTGCAATGGGCTGGGAAGCAAGAGTAGACAGCGAATTATTTTACAAACAGCTCGCTCTAGATCCTGATAAAAAGCTCCAACCACACACCACCCTACAAAGGCTGCTTCGTTTTACTCGCATGTACGTGGAAATGATCAAAACAACAACTGTCGGCACATCTTTGATTGCTTCTGTACAGCTGCACAACGTGGCGTAGACGCATTCGCGCTGATATAACATTGCGGCTGTCCAGATTACAGCAGAACGTACGCAAACGCACATAATTTTTTGTATGCGTACATATATTTGTGTGCGTTAGTTGCTGCTCTACAGCTTTCAGATAACTGCGGAGCCTGATGTAAAAGTTGTGTACGCTCTCTTCGATTGCTGATACAAAACTCTGAGCATACTCTCTGCTATATTGAACGTGCGCTGCATACGTGAAGACTTATATCTACAAACATTGGAAAATATGTGCAGTGTGAGTTGATGTATAATTAGATCCCCTGGGCATCTTTGGCAGACAAGCGAGTACAACGATATATCACATACTGTCGAATAAGATTCTGCATTTTATATATACTTTTATGTGTATCAGCCTCTATTTAGCCTCTTTTAGAAATCTGCAGAGCCCGAATATAGAAATGGAATAATGCAGATTTTATGCACGCTCCTTGTGATTGCTGGTGCGTAGCGCTGAGCTCCTTGCGCTGCAGAATTGCACGTGCGCTGCGTATACGTATATTACGTGGAGGAAGAAGTCGGCGACCGCTTGAAATATATATGCAGTGTGAGTAGATACAATCTATTCCTTGATATTTTCGGCAAACAAGCGAGTACAACAGTATACCAGATACTGTCGAGTAAGGCTCTGCAATAATTTTTGTGTGGCTGTCTCGCAGTTAGATTTCGCTACTGGACGCCTGTGCTGTCCCGATGTCTTACTTATTGTGCAGGTTGAGCAGCCTATGGGCATCTTGCGTACTGCGACTTTTTGCGAAAGATATAGGAGTTCTTGCGTTACGTTATGCTGCTCACTTTCAATGTGAGGAAATTTTCTTTTCGGAGCAACACCAACACCACGAAGTCACTACCGCAGCGGTTTCAGGCGTAGCGCTCGGACGTTCAAAGGCTGTTGAATCTACCAGTAGCTCACCAGCCAAGCGCAAGCTACCATACACCCTTAAGGACAGCGTAAGACTAGAGAAACATATATCTTCTAAGCGGATTCACGAACATCCCCACAGCCTTACGCATTTACTGGATGACACAGTTTCTGGTCCTGTCTTCCGCGAAGCAGAGGCCGCTTTGAACGATTTTTCATTTTTCTTTTTCAGTAAATTCACTGGTGCTGCTGATGACGATATAACTGGATATCGATTGTTTCAGGCATCCGGCCGTTTTGATGCTGCTCGGAGAACGAGTGCTGCGCTAAAACCAGAATACGTCTGTTATGTTCCTACCCATTCAATAGCAGAGCAGGGTACATCCTTGTGTCAATGCAGACGCTGGCGTAGCTGGCTCCTTGAGAAGCAAGAAGCGGTGGTTGTGCAGCAAGTAGCTACGTACATCCGGAGCTGTTTGCATTGCTATTCTCGTTTTTTTTATGGCGGTGCAGCAGATGTGAAGCCTCAGGGTCAAATGAGCTGTTGGATGTATGTTTTTCACAAGCTGGACAGCGCAAAAAGCAAGTAGCTGTGTACTGACTACGTGTTAGCGTCGGGAGATAACGAAGCAGATTCGCTATGAGCAAGGCTCTCAGTGTATAGTGTTAATCTGCAGCATCAGAAGTGTTTAATCACGTCCGCCAAATGCATGAAATAAATCAACTGGTTCAAAGAAGGCAGTCATGATACTCGCACGCTTGTTTACTTTGTGCATCGTGCAATGCAAGCGAGCATGAAAATCGAGCAGATGTGACAAGTAAACTACAATGTACAGTATACCGTCTGCATTCGCTGGGGTGCAGTCTAGAATCGGTGTATGTTTACAATGAATAGGTTTCACTGTCAGAAGCGGTCGCCTACTTTATGGCACTCAAACACCTAATATATTTCATATTTTTCCTTTCAATGTCTTGTTCCACCCAATGAGGCTTCTCGAAACAAACACATTGCTTTTCGAAGTAGATCTGATACTTATATTATTCATCGTGATAAGTTAAGCACCTGCGTTTTGCACAACGAGAGACGAGAAATCTTCAAGCGAAAGCTTGCTAGTGCGTGCGCATTTGACGAGATAAAAGCTTGCTTATTAATTTTCAACGGAAGCATAGAGAGCTCACTTAAACCGCTCGACAATATTTAAATCCCCTTTTCACCAGGCAGCACTCAGTCTGCTTCGCTTACAAACTGTTTCAGCTCTTTTCTCCATCAGATACTTTCTTTGAACTAACAATTCTGTTTCTCCAATGTGTGCTTTATTCGCAGCTGTTTCAATCACACCCTGATCTGGCTGATGCTCACGGCGCCTTCACGGGATTCGGTTCTTGAATCTTTAGAAAAGGGAGCGATGAACGCAGCATACAGGCGACTTTGCAAATCAGGTCTATGGGGAAGTACGGGATTAATCTGGTATATATATATATATATATATATATATCTAGCTTGTTCAAGAGAGAAAATAATATTCTCATTCTGAAAAGAAACTGTTGATACAATGCGATACCTGCGCGAACTACTTCTGGAAGAGATACCTTCAACTTTTTCCTCCTGGGAATTCAATTCTTCAAGCAAAGAGCTGGTTATTAGCGTGGAAAACAAAACCCGAGTGGAAGCAAGCAGGAGAATTATTCGACTTAAGCACAATGAATCTAACAGTGAAGACAAAGCACTTGAATTCAAAAACATAAACATTACCACTGGTGAGATGTAAATATGCACTACCAGTAAATCAATCAGGTGGATACTACGTTACTGTAAAGCAAACTATAAGTAGCAATTGAAGTGAATTGAGCAGAACACTTTTTTTTGTTTCATTTATACAGGTTGTTACATGAGGTTGTCATTACTGTAATTTGGCAATAGAAGACGCTGTTATTTGTGTAAGAGTTTGCTTTCGGGCATCACTTTCCTCAAGAGATGCGCTAGTGGGAAGGTCACGATTTCATGAAAAATGGATTCCATTAGAAATTGAATAACTCTTTTCCCATGCCAGGAAACAAGTTTATTGCAACAGCACCGCTTTCTTCTGTAGAAGAACGTAATGTCTGCGTAGAGCAACTAACTGGCTTGTCGTCTCCTTGTGAGTAAACTGCAGACAGGCTCATTCTGTCACGTAGAATGCCGTCCCCAGAGGATACATTGTCTATCTTGTGGAAAAAGCCAGTCTTTGACACGTTTTTGCAGCACAAGAAACACTATTTCTCTCGCGCACAAGCCTATTTACACGCTTCACACTATTGAAATAGAGACCATCACTTTTTTGTATGGATAGCCCTTATGCAACTTCAGCTTTACAGCTGCCCACTGCTAGATACGTCCGCCGCGTGAACACTATCACCAAGGAAAATTGATATTATCAGGGCAACTTCTGAGATGTTTAATGTAAAACTAACAATATTTGCTGGCAGGCCTGCTTTTTTAGGAGTGTCATGGAGCCCCTAATGGGAGAAGAAGTACTAGTATATGTAATATATGATTGCCCTTTTTGCAACATACATCCGTTCCTTATTCTTCAGGATATTTTTGCTCTAGTTTCCGACCATCCAGCTGTGTGAAAAAAGCTAGTCTCAAGCTTCTTATAAAATACACAAGCTACAGGTCGTCTACAGGCGCAGGAGTTGTACAATGTTTAAGACTTTGGAAGAATTAGACGACCACTCGAATTTGTAGCTTCTGCTCACGCGACAAATACAGGGTGTTGACCCAAAGTAGACTGTCAGATTTTTGCAAGATAACATGATCATCGTAAAAAGGGGAGAGTCTCAAATGTTTTAACAGCGGTGTTTGACTCCATGCGAAAATCCCGAACACGTGCATGAAGAGATAGCTTGAAGTCGGTCAGAAAGAAATACTAGTCATAGCAGTGTTTTAGTAAAAATGCTTCCATTTAACTCCAGAAGTGAAAATCAAAGGAGGTATGGATTTGACTTTCTCTCGAAGAGTTTCACGACTGTCAGTTAAAGCTCTCGTAGGATGCGCAGGTCAATGAGAGACCTACGAAATGTATATCTCCTTACCCGCGAGCAAAGGGGCACTTAACGAGGATGCGAGTCTTCTTTGTAAAGTACCTCGATATATATGTAGATTCACATGTAAATGAACGACTTGAATTCTGTTCTCAAATAGCGTGACATGAAGTTATTACGTCGAGCAGCAATGCTCGTAAATTTGAACGAAATATAAGCTAGTGGCATTGTGCGATCCGCAGGCGATACAACTTGTGCCTAGTATCATATCTTAAAATGAGCGAGAACCTGACACTCGATAACTATTTAGGACGACTGAAAAAGGCAAAATATATATATAATTTAGCATAGCAATCCTCATAGCATAGGACATCAAAACCTGCGTCACGCTAATGAAGGCCGTAGATATAACGAAATTCGCTTGATTCAGATTCTGGTGGAAATTCTTAGCATGTCTCAACACGAGCGCAGTCAAGCGCTGATTCAGTTGTGGTATTTGGGCTCGGCACTTGTGTGTTTAAGCGTGCATAAAACGCAACTATTTCTCAGGTAGAAAATTGAAAGATGGCTCGCTGACCGTCGTGCATAATAGGCAGGACTCATCGAGAACCGTGCAGACTCGCTTCAATTACCAGATCTCTGCCAAGGAATGGCTCCGTATACTTTAATTAATCCGATAGGTGAGTGAATTAGCCTATCAATATTCGTAGAATCTACTACCTTTGTAAAACTTTCTTGATTGCTGCCTCTACTGTTGAATTTTTTTTTATAACTTGCGCGCTCATATCTGTAGGAACAGTGCTACTCAAATAACAACAGCTTCGTTAAATAAGTATAATTTGCCAGCTAGAAGTAAGTACACATGGAGATGTTTAGTTAATCTACGAAAGTGATACTCATTTTCGTGGTTGAGTCGTAGATACGCAACCCTCTAGCGCATCCTCCAGGATCCGTCAAGATGTCATGTAGTATTTTTTAATTTGACAAAAGCTACTCGAAGAGAATCAAGAGCGGTCGCTCATACAATCTGCATAGTGCAACTTAAAGAAATTCGCCGGTTGCAAAATTTGACAGATTAGAAATGTATTATGCACCTATTTTGCCGTGTTCGACAAGGACTAGAGACAAAAGCCAGGGAAGAATCCGACCTACTGCAGCACCTCGTTTATCTTCACAATAGACTTCAAGCTAGCTCTTACTTGATGTGTCTATGGTTTGATTGATCATCGCACTTTAAACGCTTTACACTCCCGGTTACTTCTTCAACCGTATGAGCTTGCACAAATCTGACGCTCTATCTTGAGCCAACTATGTCGCGACGAGCAAAGCACCAAGTCGACTGGTCACCTGAAATTTCTAGAAGCGTACGCGGTAATGCACAGCTCTTGCGCCAGAAGACGAGCGAAAAGTTGTGTATATCAAAAGGTAGCTTGCAGACTATAGAGAAGTGCTCAGCGAGACTTTACCTTTCACATAGCTCGATGCTTGATAAAGTGCAAATACTTGGTGAAGATTGAGACACGCGAGTGTGCAACAAACAGCGACGTGCAGCGACTCAACATGACTGATTTACGAGGTGATTGTTCTTTCACCCTTATGACCTCCTTTATCCGCCATGTCTCCTTGAAAAGGTCACGAGAGCAACTGCAAATGCAAATATACATATAATGTAAATATGAAGACTTTAGTAGCGGACATCTGATGTTATATCGCTGCGATTACAAGGGGTTTCCATTTACAGAAATTGTTGGCGTCTCCTAGAGGTATTCATGAGCGACCGAGGTTTCGAAAAAGGCCCCCCATGGTGGGGCTTCAGCGACGGTCGCAAATTTTATGATGGAGACTTGTTGTGTGTTGAAAACCTCGCGACATCCTGAATTCCAGCGCGAATGAATCTTTACTTTAAAAGTTTTTGGCACGAGACTATTCTTTGCTTTTGAGGCTCCTGGATAATACACGACTGAGGACGAGTCGCAACAAAAAGATCCGACATTCGTATGCGAGAGAGGTGATGTTGTGTCACTTCTGCCTTGATTCTTCAGTCAGCGACAAATTGTTTACACTCCCCAAATTCTTATGCAGCACGACTTCGCACCAGCTCTTCTACTACGAGGAGGTTTGAATGTCTGCCCACTCGCTGCATCATTTCAATGTATTTGTATATCTGTCTAGAATCCACATATGACGTGTGATTTACAAGATCTGCTCTTATGGTGCGCGATGTGATACGACTAATAAATTTGCAAGGAGGTGTTCACTCGCTACGTCAGTTCGACGCTTACTGTGTGTTGCGACCATTTCACAAATACAAAGCTTAACAAGTCTATAAAGTATATAAAGAGTTTTTGTGGTATACCATCACCTTGAAATCTCCGCCTTTGACTGCTAACTCAACTCTTGCGTATGATCTCTGTACGTCTGTGTCTCTTCAATTTCTGGACAAGTTTCTACGTTTTTTAGACTCGCTCGTCATTGCAATGTGGACCTGTCTGTACGTTGTTCTTCGCGTCATGCTTTTCCTACTACTTTTGCCTCCTTGTATCAATATGTCGTGCATACTGACGGCGAACCCTATCTACTTTTTTGTCGAAGGTGCCGGGGTACAATTGATTGATGAGCCTTCACAAAACTCGCCATCTGCTTTAGAGCACGAAGGTAGCACTGAAGCCCGCAACGAACTTCTCAATACTGAAGTATCAGAAGGCCCATGGAAGAGTTTTTCAGCGGAAAACCTGCTAAAGCCTGATGGTTCAGAGTTTCAGCAGGAAGTTGTGTTTGATTCTTCTTCTCTTGAAACGGGAACAGAACGCAATTTCTTGCGTCGGGGTTTTCGCGATGTGCCACTGCCACCCTGTTCAAATGATGGTCAACAAAAACACCAAATTCTAGCAAAGGTAGCTCCCCTAACGCCACAAGCTTTAGATGTTCCGCCTCATTCTTCGCACCCCGCGCCTACGCCGCCGCAAGGTATCGCACCCATGTATGAGCGTCCCTGGAGTTCAGCCAGTTCCTCGAAACTTACCACCAACCAATCATTTTCTTCCAACGCGCTTACAGAATCTGAGAAGTACTGGTCAACGAGAAATGATGATGATGACGGCCCTCCATCATTTGATGAAGCAGAAGCTTCAACATTAGTATTCGATAGAAAAGACAACCACGAAAATAAGTTGAACAGTGGTAGTGGCTGGAATGTGAATGTGGATGTCGCGTCTCCTATTGAAAAAAAGGAGCGTGAAAACAACAGTAGATCATGTATGAGAAATCTGGTGGGGTGGATGACAAATTCTTCCGACCACTACTTACCTATTCCTCTTGGTCTTGCTCTTTTTGGTATTGGACTGCAGACAGGCTTAGTCCAGCTTTGCGTTGCCGGTTGTGCCCTCTCATGTGTTTGTGGCTGCCTTTCTGGATTTTCTCTACTCATGAAGCGGATCAGACGAGCTCGAAGGAAGAGAAAAGCTATGCCCATGACTGTGCATAACTTCAACCGAGTGTGTGGTGCTCCTCCTGTTCTAGTCCGTCTTGTCTCTATCATAATTACTTTCTGTGGGGCGGGATTGACGGGATATTTTGCATCAAACCATCCTTCCCGTGTAGAAATGTTCGCCACGAGTGGTTCGATAACTCTAGGATTCGCTATAACAGCACTAATGACCTGCCTCTTCACTCGAAAGTGCGTCGTGAAAACTTGCAAACGAAGGAGCACAACTGAGACGTCAAATTTGGAAGTAATGGAAAAGCTGGAAGATGAAAGCACTGAAGAAGCTCATGACACAAGAAATCCTATATCGATTCTTCTACAAAACAACTGGCTTCCGTCATTGTTTGCTCTTGGTGGCGCCGCCCTTATTGCCTTGTCGTCCTTGTCAATTTTCGCTCCACAGAATGACGAGCTGGAAATACTTCAAAGTTTACAGATTCTTACTCCACAGCAAGAAGACGAGTGGTTACAAGTATTTGAGTATATACCAGTACTAGAAACCTACCAACCGTTCAAAGAGTTTGTGTTATCGCTTGGTGCAGCCGGGAGCGTATCATGCCTGTGCGGAATCTTCGCGTTTTTTGCAAGGTGTTGCAACGTTGACAAGAGGTGTTCGAAAAACATCGCGTTAGGAGTACTTTTGGTCGCTTTCGGCCTCATGTATGGGTCTTTTGGCGGCGTGGTATTTCTAGACAAATTGATAAATGAGACCCTACTAATGAATATAAAATCGCTCGAAATTGCAGCGAGTGCTGCGGGAGTTGCGCTCGCGCTAGTGCCGAGTGTCTGGGGTGCAATTCAGAGCGCGCAAGGTGAGAGAGTTGATCACACTACATCATATAGAGGCGAGAGGAGGGTAGATACTGAGTTAAGCTGTCAGGGAGGCGAAGAATTCAAGGTAAAAGAGCTGTCGCGCTTGTCTAATCTACGAGATTCCGTTCACGACACTGATGATCTACAGTGTAGCTACTCAGTTCTTTATTTCCCAAAACGTGAGTCCAGAGTCGAAGCACGCGATATCTTCCAAGCCGGCGTCGGTGAAGATGTGCAACAAAGACTCCTCCCAAATACATCGGTACCAGGTCAACCACAAGAAAGTACTTACGTGCGAATGGCGCCTTTAATATCCCAGGAGATACACGAAGAAGAAGACTTGGAGAGCTCACGAATTACGCTTGCCAACAAGGAGCTAGGCACACAGGAATTAGGCTTCAGCAGTCACTGATGCACTTGTTAACGTAAAGTTGATAGATCATATTTGAATATGAAATTATCTGACATTGATTTGCAGGTGAATCAGTGCAAAGTTGGATAGCCCTGTAGCAAAACAGTTGTTATTATAAAAATACTTCGGAGCTGTGTCAGGATGAATTCAGTAGATATCAGTTGTTTACATATTTCTAACATTTCACTTGGTACTTTGTATGAAAAAGTGCGGTGATTTAAAGGGTGTGTCAAGCAGCGTTTTTTTTTCTTTTTCTGTGATGAGGTTGAAACATCCACTCTGAAAGATCATTTGTACTAGCACTTGCGTTCTCTCGTTCGCTTAAAACACTTTCCTTGTAGAAGGCGGGAATTAGTGAAAATCTGTCCTTGGCACTACGTATTATCACCCTGGTATCACAACCTGAAGTCGCTCACGCAGGAAGGCTGAGCACAAAGCATGCTACTATTTTACAACCAATCTCTTTTCTTTGTGATCCTGTGTCTTGCGCTTTCAACGGTGTTGAGTTCCATGTATCAAGTTTTTCTCTTAGTACCGCAAAAAAAGGTTCAATTCTTCACTCAGCTGAAATTTCCAATGATTCCCGCTCACTGACGTGTTAAAATTAGACGTAGGAGATCGGTCACGTTATTCATCAGTTCACATCTAACACAGATATTCTCCAAGCCGTCAGAATTCTCTTTCCGCTACACTCAATTGCCCAATTCCAGTCTTAGCCACCATCGTTATTCTCGTCTTGTCCATTAACTCAATGTTGGTTGTATTCGCCAAAGTATGTCATTGTAACCCACAGATAGACGTCTGCCCGTCAGCATTTTTTTATTACCTTACGCTCTTTTACTCTATGATTCGCGTTGAATGCAGTTCACAGTGCTTACTTCGTCAGCGCCAGTAGTCTCCAGACCTTCACACATTGTGAGACATCAGCGGCTTGGAAGGATTACGCTAATGAACTTTTGAAGCGCCGAACAGCTTTTTATAACTGCATAATAGGTTCAAGTAAGCGGAGACGCCGAGAAGTTGAGACGCCAACCAAATGAGGTTGCACTGGAGTTGCAGACAGCGTAAACCTCAGCGACGGTCTTTTCTTCGCTCGGTTCTAAACGGTGACCGCACCTCATGAGTGCTGCCGAAAAAGTCGATAACTCTCTGGAGACGCGCCGGTTGGCATGACTCTGCGCAAATTGTCATGCTTAACTCAACCATAACATCAAAAAAGAAGAGGTCTCGTATTATGTAAATCACCCTACAGTAATTAATGCACTACGCGAGTGTATTCTCGGAACAATACCACATCAAAAAGATGCCGGGTTACAAGTAAACGGATCTTGCCAAACGTTTGTTGAGATTCAAGCAAATTCATGATCTTACTAAAAAAAATTTTTGGGAATATAATACAGAATTACAACTGCCCAGCTCCACACAATTTCTTGTTTGTCGACCCAGATTGAAAATAATCAACATCTACACAACTGCGAGCGGAGTAAAGCCTTTTACTTTTTCAACCGTAGATGCCTGTAGAAGATGTGCTGCAAAACGGAAAGTAGTGCTTTGAAAAAAGATGGCGTTGCGTTTAAAGTGTTTTCGATAGAATTTGAAAATAGTTCGGTAAGATCTCAGGGTAGCGGATTGATTCTAATTGTTTTTACAGACTTCGGAGGCTCAGTCGAGGCACACAAGCCGCCAGAATCTAGTGTGCTGATCCCGTTTCCTATAAACTTTTCTGTTGCGTGGAGCTCACGCTACGCAGCTGGGTACATTCTAGTATTCAAAATTTTCTCGAGCTCCTTACATGTCACTCACCTTGCAAAATCACATAGGATTCTCCTATAGCTTGAGCTTCCATTTATACTTGCAAAGAGAACGCAAGCTTTCACATATGCAGCCAAGACCACTTCCTGTCTCAGATGACAGCATGTTCTGCTTCAATTATTGAAAGCTGGCTTACACGCTTTTGAACGCCCAGAATTGTGGTATGCGGAGAACAGCAGCCACAAGGGCAGAAATAGAAAAGATAGCCTCACACTGACTGCAGAAATTTCCTCTAACCGTCTCCCCTAACAGCAACTCTACACTTTTCATGTGAGTGGCGTGCTTCCTGCCCAGTGCTCACTTGTGACACGACCTCAAACGCAGGAAAGTCCAATAAGTTGAATTATATGGCTGTGATCATATATCTGTAAATGATCGTAAATATGTATATATACATTGACATGGCGATTATTTCACCATAGTTAAATGCAGAAACAGTAAGTAAAAAATAAACGTTATAATGTAGACGGCTCCTGCAATTACGGCGTCCACTGCCGACAGTTCCGCATATCTCAAACCGCGCATATGAAACTTCCATGAAGAGTCACATTTTCTCATGGTGAACTGCACTGCGAGTGAAACGGGAATAATGAAACAATACCATACCAACTTGAAAAATCTGCTTGCTTTCTAAAGCGCGAATCCGCGCTTCACACCTTTTCTATGAAGCATATTGAGCTGAAAAAAGCGCCGACAATTTTTCAGAGCTAGAATAACCGCGGTTTCTGGGCGTTGCACAGGTCCCACAACATCTTCATGTGTAGGAGTTGTAACCCCTTATCCCCTTTGTTATTTTGAATAAACGTTGGTACTTCATTAGCTGTTAATTTCTGTAGTGTGTGATTTTTTTTTTAAGTCAAACCGTCGACGGACAACAACGTTGAGACTACAGCAGCACAGACGCTGAGGAGCCGAATGATTTGTTTGAAAGTTACAGCAAAAGTCACTGTTCTTACTGAGTAAAGAGAAAGTTTTAAGTTGCTGCTTTGTACATCGGGCTGCTATCTACTGCCACTCAAGACAGGAACCTCGGAAGCATGAGCCTGCAAGCGATGCCGCTGAAGCTGAAACCACAGTTACAAGGTCAAGGTGGAATGGTGAATCATGGAAAGAATATGGAAGGAATAGAAATTAACTCGTTTTTTTCTCTGCGAGTTTCATTTTAAAAAACGTGCGGCGCTTTTCTCTACCATTTACGTGGGGGCCCCGGTCAGCTTATCGCATTATCTCGCGTTTTAGGATTTATAGCAGTGGACTGATTTAAATAGAGATGATCCTGTGAAAGCCATGCCAATCAGGTGTGCAGCTGGCTGGGGGTTATCCCTATCGGAGCAACTGGCGGTCGTACGTCGATGTCGGTATGCAGACGGCAGCTACGCAAGGGGCAAGCTTGAAAATTGAGCAGTTTATAAAAAACAGCCATGAAGCGAGTTGATAGTACATAGCGATAGACAAAATGTCTTCTCCTTGTTGCAAGATACACCGAATCATCGGTCGTCATCTTTTTTGCGCTTCCCCAGCGCTGCAGTCTATCTGCAATTATTTGAGGGAACGAACCAACTCTCTCTACTACAAGGAAAAAGCGGCAGAAGTGCGTGAATTGTAAAGGTGACGGGGGAGGCCGTCCTCACAGGCCTTCTTTGTGCTACAACGGTACAGACGGCGAGCAGTGTACTGCGAAAAGCTTTTCACGTGGCATACTCAGTCCCGGGATGAACTTTGAGTGGACATAACTGCTACGTCGAAGAAAAATTAATTCTGTCCCTTTGATGTGTACATTTTTTTCCGCTGAACAATGGCATAAGCTCTACATAAGGATAGGTTTCAGCTATTTCGCCTCAGTGTCTAACGCGATTTCACAAACCATTCCCTGGCCAGAACAAAGCTGTTTCATGGAAGATAAAAATAGAAAAGCAGAACCATTATCGAAACCCGTAGGTGGCAGCTTGTCCGCTCACAGTTTTCTTTCTTTGAAAGAAAAAATTGAGCCAAGGAATCGCTTCAATTTATGATCTTGGCCGCTTTGTATGCAAAGTATTCGCCCCTGCCTTCCTCTCTAAATCCTAATAAATTACTTCACCTCTATACGCTGTTGCCCCAGGCAGTCTAGCAAAAGCCGCTGTAGCAGTATAGTTTCCAGACGCATCTTGAAGATGGCAGCGGTAGCGACAGCAGGTCCGGTGGTACCAGCGGCAGCTTCGACACTAGTCTCGACAGAAGCGAAAACTAGCCTCACAATTAGCAACTTTGATAGCACTCCATTCATTCCACCGAGTCAGGAACCTACAGTAGTTTTCAAAGCTGGTGCTCCCAATGTCAATCGTGAAGCAGCCAAAGTATATTGCAGCACTCATGAGGCAACCAAAGGCGAATCAACTGCAGGGTCTCGAAGTCTCGAGCAATATCACCACTCGCCAAGCTAGCAGACACAAACCCTCGCTGCAGCAGTAGAAGAAGAGGAGCGTTGGTCGCAAGGAAGAGTTGAGAGGCTCTTCCATTGATGGTGTTTCTAGTTTCATTTTTCTCAGCTTGCTCACGCAACGAGAGCCACCAGAGAGCCAGCAGCGTAGGCGATTCGCGAAAGATTGTTATGGAAGGTCCAGAAACCTAGAGAATCCCCAGCCTCTTGAAGCTCCGTTATATTCGTTCATCATTTGAGTCAAACTCGGATTCTAATCCATTCGCCATTCGTTATCGATTTCTTTACGGCTAGTCCTTGTGCTGCAAGGTGTCAACATCATACGCAGGCCGCATTACATAGCAAGCATTGCCTCTGCAGCAGCGAGGAGGTGCAGAGAAGCAACGAAGGAAACGTGCAAACAGAAGGTTTGCAAAATGATGTGACTGCTGCTTTGGATGGCTATTTGATAAAAGCGCTTCTACAGGCTGTCGCTCAGCTTCAGCAGTAGCTCGCAGCTGTGTTGCTACAAGTGCGCAACAGCATCTGTCTCAACGACAGTCGCTATTGCAGAGGAGCGCAAGCATGTCTGCAAAAGAAAAACGAAAAGAGAAAAAGCAGTGTTTGAGCAGCCCGCTTCGAAGGTCACCGGTAGACGCAAGTGTCATGGGAATGATGAGCACGGCAGAAGATTCCAAAAGGGGATTTAGAATGAATTCAGAGCGATGCACAATCACAGTTTCTGTCTCAGCGATACAGACGCAGCATGTTGAGCGGCAGATTTAACGGTGGTGAAGTCATCTAAATTGAAGCAGCTTATATCTACACTAGAGGTGACGCTTATCTTTACTTAGCAGTTTTTTCTCTCTCATTCTCTCCTGTAAAAGTAATTTTTCAGGCTCCGAGTACTGCTTCCGATTGGTGCATACAATGCTTTATCTGTTGCACAGATGCGGTGGCACTTCCAACGACAACGACAGAGAAAGCAGCCCCCGAGACAGTAGCGATAACAACTTCTGCATCTGCAGGGAGAACTGCAGCGTGGGTATCCCAGAAGAATCAAGAGACAACTTCTTTTGCTATGACCCCTGCAATGTAGCGAAAAGCATGATCCATGAGATTCCAATTGCCGCAGTTGGATGCACTCCCTTTCTGCCATATCTGCTGCTAACTTTGCGTGGAGTTCAAAGAAATTTGCTCAGTGAAGTGTGGCGGCCTTTTCTCAAAAAGTGTTGCAAGAAAAAAAGTTCCGGCACCTTCTGCCGCTTATCCACACGTCGCTGGCTGTGATAAAGTAGCAGCTTCATTTTCGGAAAATTCATCAGAAAGCTGCTTTCTCGATCGTTGCGATGTCGCAGTCGAACTGCACCCTGCAGCCATCTCTACTTTGCAACAGTGCAAGTACTTTAGTGGACGCTCGCAAATCAATTGCAGTGGGCTGGCAAGCACGAGTAGACAGGATTTTACTCGACGAAGGGCAGTTCTAAGGCCTGCAGAAGAGCTCAGACAACAAACCAGTCTGCAAGCGCTGTTTCAAAAATGCTCAAACCACAAACCAGTCTGCAAGCGCTGCTTCAAATTACTTGCACGTACTTGGAAATGAGAGACAATTGTAGGCACGTTTGTAATTGCTTCTGTCTAGCTGCACAACGTTGCGTAGACGCACCTGAACAGATATAACATTGCGGCTGTCCAGGTACTGATACAATGTACGCATATGCATATATATTCGTATATGTTTGCATACATACGTTTGTGTGCATCAATTTGTGCTCTACTGCTTTGAAAAATTTGCTAAGGCAAAAGTGTCGAAATAATATTCAATGCATATATTGTGTATGTTCCATTCGATTGCTCATGCTTAACTCTGTGTATGGTTGCTTTACAATAGTGCACGCGGGCTGCGTGTGTATATTAAGTAGAGGGGAAAGAGAACGAGAGCCTGAGATATATATGCATTGCGCGAAAATATAAGAATTTACACTTGGCGATGTTTGGTGAACACGCGACATCAACTGTCGAGGAAAACTCTGCAATATATCTTTGCGTGACTGTCATCCAGCTGGATTTAGATATCATAAGCCGAGACTTGTGCTGTCCGATGTCCCACTTATCTGCAGTCTGCGTTTCCGTGGGCATGTGTACTGCGACTTCCGGCAAAAGAAGCACAAATTGCGCATTACGTTACGCTGTTCATCTTCAGTGTGGAGAACATTGCGTCTCGGAGCTACAGCAACAACAGCAAATCATTGCCGCAGCGGAACCAGACGTAGCGACCGCAGATGCAGAAGCTGCTGAATCTATCAGTAGCTCACCAGCCAAGCGCAAACTACTATACACCCTTGAAGAAAGCACAAGACTAGAGCAAGATATATCTTCTAAGCGGATTCACGAACTCTCCCACAGCCTTACGCAGTCAGTGGACGAAACTGTTCGTCCTGATTCCCGAGAAGCAGAGGCGGCTTTGTACCATTTTTTACCCTTGCACAGCTGTTCAAGTAAATCCACTAGTACTGCTGAAGACGATATATATAAATAGATGTCAGTCGTTCCAGGCATCTGGCCGTACGCAGGTTGCCGTTGAACGGGTGCTGCACAATATACAGAACACTTCTGTTGCGTTCTTACGCATTCAATAGCAGAGCAGGGTACATCTGTGGGTCAATGTCGATGCTGGCGTAGCTGGCTACTGGAGAAGCAAGGTGCGGCGGTTGTGCCGCAAGTAGAGTACGTACATCCGGAGCTGTTTGCATTGCTATCTTTGCTGTTTTCATGGAGATGCAACAAATGGGAAGTGTCAGGGTTGACTGAGGTGTTAAAAGTATGCTTCAAAAGCTGGGTAGCGTAGCGTTTTCAAAAGCAAGTAGCTGTGTACTCTCTACGTTTTAGCGCCGGGAGATAACGAAGCAAATATGCTATGAGCAAGGCTTTTAGTGTATAGTGTTAATCTGCAGCATCAGAACCGTTTAACCACGTCCGCCAAATGCATGAAAGAAATCAACTGATTTAAAGAGGGTAGTCATGATACTAGCACGCTTGTTTACTTTGTGCATCGTGCAATGCAAGCGAGCATTAAATCGAGCAGATATGACGAAACTAGAATATAAAATGTGAAACTTGCGGTCGCTGGGGTGCAGATCAACATAGGTACAATTTTCACGTTGATTAGGTTCTACTGTTAGTAAGGTTTGTCTACTACATGGCTTTCGTCCGTGTAATACTTCTCTTCTTTGATTCACGATCGTAGACCATCATATTGAGGCACTTAACAATGTACATCGTTTTTGAAATAAGTTAATGCTAAAACTATATATTGCGTGAAAGAGCTGCGTTGTGCACATCGAGAGATGAAGTTTCTGCTGACTGGACACCGTACGTAGGAAGCGAAAGCTTGTTCGTGCGTGTACACTTGGGGAGGTAAAAGAGAAAGCGTGTTAGTGCGTGTACACTTGGCGAGGTAAAAGCTCGCCTGTTGTGTTTCAAGAGGAAAAAGGCTAGGTAATTTTCAATCGCTTGACGATGCTTAAACCCGTTTTTCAAAAAGCATCACGCAATTTCCTTCGCTTCCAAAATATTTAGCTCTTTCTTCGTCACTCAGTCAATGTCTACAGCAACATCAATGTGTCTCAAGTTGTACTCCTTTCGCAGTTGTCAATTACATTCTGAAGTGGTTAATGTAAACGGCGCCCTCATCCGGTTGCTGCTTTCTCCAGACAATTAGGCACAAAAACAGCATCCGGGAGACCTTGACAAGCGCGGTTTCCTTGAAACTCTGCAAATCAAGAATATATACACAATGTAAATACATATATAGATATATATATATATAGATATATATATATATATATATATAGTTGCTTCGGTGGGCAAGCTAATTTTCTTGTCCGGAAACAAGAAAAGTTTGAAGCAATATGCAAAAAATTTGTTTTGGAGGTTCAGTGCTCCAATTTCCGTCTTCTGCATCTACACGTGAAACCACAGCATATATTTTTTTGAGCTTAAATATTATACATGGTAAGGTGTGAATGTTTGAATATCAGCAGATCAATCAAGTGGATACTATATTAGTATCAGGCAAACTATTTACCAACTTTATGAGTAAAGTGAGCGTCCAGGTCGCTACATGAGGTGGTCGTCGATGCTGTTCCTCAATCAATGGAAAACGCTATCTTTTTAGTGAATTATTACTTTCGGGGCATCACCTCCAAGACTAGTTGCGCAAGAGGAGGGAGTTCAGAAGCCTAGGGGATTCTGTATATCTCTCGATATCGAATTTGTCCCTTTACTACGCCGGTGACGCAACTTGTCGCAGCACCCTCGCTTCTTCATCTCCGAAGAATCGTAATTCCTGCATGAAAGTCGCAAACCGGCTTAATGTTGTATTCTGGCGCTCACTCTCAAATGGCTCATTCTGTCATGTAGGCTGCCATTCCCGGAAGGAATTGCATCTCTCAAAGAAGCCTGTCTTTCCACGCATTCAAAGCGTGTGAACTTCAGCATTCGTCGGCCAGTGCCTTTCTTTATGCTGGTCACTTTTCAGGTAGATACCCTTCGTTTTATTTTAAGCTGAAAACCTTTCCAGCAACTTCAGCCTCCTAGCTGCTGACGCGGTCCACTGCATGACAAGTCCGCTGCGTGGCCATTCGTATAGGGCAGACACTGAATTGTCTATTATAAATCTATCAATATCCTTTGGCAAGCGTTGATTGTATACGTTGTCTTGTGCACTTATGGACTCTTAAACGAACAAAAATCCACTAGAGCATGTAGAATATGATAGCCTTTTTCTGCTACACATATCCGTCTCTTATTTTTCACTGGAATTTGCACTATCTCTTGACCATTTCAACTGTATGAAACCATATAGACTAAAGAATCCTTACAGGTCGTCTTCTCGCGCGAGTCTTGTAGACATTGTAAAAGGCGATTGAAGGCGTCAAGTGACCAGTTGAACTGGTTGCTTTGCTCATCGCGACAAATTGAGGACGTTGACGCAGAATAAATATGTCGGATTTCTGCAAGGTAACGTTATCACCGCAACGGGAGGGAAGTGTCAAATGTTTAAACAGCGGTAGCTGACTTCAAGCGAAAACTATGAACACACGGAAAAGAGCTACCGTGAAGCCCGTTGGTTGGAAAGAAAAACTATTGACTTAGTCTCTTCTGAGCTGGTGTGGAGCCGGTGGGTCTGAACGAAAAACAAATCACTTTAGTCTCTTGATTAGAAAGTGTCAACTCCTTGTGAAAAAAAAACAAAACAAAGATTCTGATCAAATGTAACTGTGACTCTGTCTTACCAATCATCTCATCGTCGACAAAGTTGGAGGATGCGCATGAAATGACATACCGACGTCAACCTCGTCGTGCATACCATACCGGAAGAACGGGTGACTGACGCCTTTCCGCTTACAAATGAGTTATTCAATTGGAGTAATTCGCGATCTATCCACAACTTACCTGCGTACTGGAAACACTTGACGGTGCTGCGTGTATTGTATACAGAGTCACTGGATATATAGTTGTACATACGTCTAAAGGGAAGGTTATGTTTTTGCCTGTACAAAGTATGACATAAGTAAATTTGTAGCGACCAATGCTCTCACAAGTTGTGCTAGGCACAGGCCATGTAAGCGCCTACTAATATGTACATCAATCAAAGGAAACTCGATGATACACAACTAATCAGCAGGGTCGAAAAAAGCAGGAATTATGTATGAATATAGCGCCACGAATCCCATAGCCCAAGATTCTAAACTGTGCTCGACTCCAATTGAGATTGGAAAGTCAATGAGAACACTGAAGCTAGATCAGGTGGACGATTTTGGCGGTCCGGGCACGCGCGAAACGAATTGCTTGGTTCAATCCTGATTTTCAAGCTTGGGATTTATGCCGCAAGCGTGCATAAAATGCAAACACTTTTCGAGTAGGAACTTCGAAGGTGACTTCATGACCGTAGAGCATGACAGTCGAAACCTTGTCGATATAAATTCCCAGCATACTGGATTCATCCACAATGTCTTCGTAAAAAGTCGTGCTTGAAATATCGTTTGCCGGTGACTGATGCAGTCTACCATACTATCAGAAACTAGTGGCTTTGCCAAACATATGCGGATGCTGCCTGCCTCTAGTGTTGCACTAAACGTATTTTGT